>NC_081291.1:121446480-121749510 GCF_030435805.1 Mustela lutreola | reverse complement strand
GTAGAGTTTATCTTGCATGCTTTGGTTAATATTTGAATAGGCAGATTTGCAAGTACTAATGCATGCGTTATTTTGTACCTGAGGTTATATGTTTTATTTTTTAAAAATTGCCTTTTTACAAACCTTATGCCAGAGTTCATCTATGAACACTCTTTAAAAAAATATATGTATCTACTTCTTAGTTCAAAACAGTTTAATTTCAACCCGTTCTATAAATACTGAGATGACAGGGAAAATGTGCAATGAAATCTAGAAAGGGAATGAATTTGCAATTATTTTACAAAGTTGAAATCATGTGTGTTCATGTTTAACAATTTCTAAAATATGAGGCCTCGAAAAAGATGGCACACGAATTAAGCCTTCTGTTTCTAGAATGCTTTCAGAATCATTTCAAGGTGTAAAACAACAGCAACAATGAACTTAAAGTACAGTCCAGTCTTGTAGAACTGATTCAGGGGCAAATGAGGAAGGGACACAAAATGACCATCTTGTTTTCTTTTTCTATCCCCAAAGAACTCACGGATAAAGGATAGGGAACAGAGCTTAGGAGCTCCTGTTATATGTTGGGCTAGCTATAGTTTGGTTCAAGTCTTGCTTGTATAGCAAGAATGTTCTAGAAAGATTTATCTAGTTTAAGTTCCTAAACATGGACCCAAGATTCAACACAATAGTTCTCTTTACAGTAAAGAAGAAGAGTGGCATAAAACTCTGAATGTGAGTGTGCCCTAGACATTCCAGCCTGGTTAAGTATCACTAATTGGCCATTCCAGTTGAAATGCAGATTGGCTGAGAAAGCACAGCTGCTAGTTTTCTGTTAAAGTTTCCTGGTGGACAAGAGCTGTCTCTTTTTCTAGGAGTCATGGGGAACGATCTTCAGAGAAAGCAAAGGGAATGATGACTCAGTATGATGGGCCCAGTAAGGGGCTTTGCTGTTTCTCTTCCTTATTCCTCTACCTCTTCCCCACTGTTAAGGTACAGCAACATGTGGAAACAGCCCCCTAGACATAACTATAACATATTTTGAAATTCAGCAATGGCTTTCAGTTCTTGAAAGATACATCTAAGCATCTGAACAGCCATTCCAGTAAAACAGTAGTATCCTCTAAGGCATCATAGGCTTGCTTACATATTCAGTAATACAAGAAAAAAGAAACTCAAAGCCTTTCCAGGTGCCTCAGAAAGGCAACGAGGACACCTTGCCCTTTGAAATGGAAAGAAGTAATTTAAATGTCAATTTCAAACCACCAGGGTAAGATACCCAAAACAGTTCTGCCTTAAAAGAATGTGTGTATACTTAACAATGTATACAATAAAGACTGTTCTATCATCTTACTAATTTTTGGTGGTGCTCTGATTTCTATAAACTTTCACTTGTTTTTTAGTAACTGTTTTTACTTAATTTTATTTAAAAATATCGTTGAAAAATATCTTGGGCAAGAGTTCTGCACTTCCTGAGAGGCAACCACTATGAAAATCTTGGTTCTGATAGACTCTAGGCATACTGGAGAAAGTCCTATTGAATGTTCTGCAAATTATCACATTATGATGGGAATGGAAAATTATCTACTCTCCTCTGAAGTCACTTTGTATTCTGACAGCAAAATACAACTTGGGCTGCAAAATTTTCCACCACTTAACAACAATCAAATTAAAGTATCCTGCACTTACCCTATAGTTAGGCTTTAAATTGTTAACTGACGTCATGTTAATATTGCAAATTCAGTTTCTGTTGAAAGTATAGAACGGCATCATAACAGAAACCTGTGTTTGAATCCTGTGTTCAGAGGCTCCTAGTGGACTAGGACGGATGCAAAGCAGCTTGCCAGCCAGTGAATGCGCAGAGAATGGATGCTCTTCTATTGGGGATATCTAAGCAGCCAGCTGCCATGAACTTGGAGGCTGGCCCCAAAGTCCTTCCTCGACTGAATTTTAAGATTCTAAAATTCTAAACAATATTCTTGAAAATTTTGTTCAGCTTTGTTTGCTTCTGAGACTGGAGGGAAGTATGCAAAGACTGGGTTGTCACCACTGCCCAATGGTGAAATGCCTTACTGTCTCTGTCTCCTGCTGTCCAGCTGGGGGCACCACCTTTGCCCTAGTGAGCTTCAACAAGAAAGACGAAAGCTTGGCACACCATTGGGCCCTCAACTCTTTTGTCCTTATAAATTTGATAAACTCTTTGTCCTTATAAGCTTAAAAAAACTCTCTGTTGTTATAACGTACGTAAACCTCAAGGACTTGTGGTTTTGTGGTTCCTTGAGGTCCCTTCCTACCGGAGGGACTTCTGAGGTAACAGAGGAGAGGATTTCTACCTGCACTTTTCCCCTCAGGAGAAGCTAACTCCCCAGTCAATTAAACTGTCTTGACTCAAATGCTGTTTGCTTGGTAACTATCATCATGAGAGCAACCAGCTACTATTAACCAAAGAACGTGAGGAAAAAATTGGGATTGGATTGCTTTGGGGAAGATTCTGGAGGAAGGAAGGAGAAAAGACAAAGAAGAATGGGACCACTTACCAGGACCAGTTGCTAGAATTGGACACTGGCAATACTATATTTTTGTCAGCATTTTGCAAACAACTTTTTTAATTCTTTAAAAAAATGATGTCATTCCAAATAATCACCAAGCCCCAACAGGCACAACACACCATTAAGAAGTGAGCAGAATGTGTCAATTAAATAAAACCACCACCAACAGAAAATTCCTGATACTTGATAAATATTCAAAATGAGAGCCAAAAGGCATGCATCTTTCATAGTAAACCTCTGACATTCAGTGAGATTGAGCTAGAAAATATTGATCTTCTATCACTTAGAATGCAAAAGGTTGTGCAGTGCAGATTATTATGGAACTAAGAAAACACTTAATTTTTAGGGAAAAAATGTATCACTCTTACGAAATACTATTTAAAATATTAATGGTTTAAAAGGAATATATTGGTGTGCAGGGCAGTTAGAAAGCAAGTAAAATATGACATTTAAGCAAGTTAATGTTAAGTCTATAGAAATCACGTTATCATCAAAATTCCTCCCTGCAGAGAATGCATGACGGGACAGTACGTCTTCCTTTGCTTAAGTTCATACAATCCCAGAAAAGCATGTGAGTAAAATCTGTTTGACCTATTTACACCCTATGTCATACCTGCTTTAAGAAAAACTCCTTCAAAACTCTACACTATGAAAAACTGTTTTCAGGAATTTTTATTTGGTCCATTGATCTAGCAAGGCCGAGTTCTCAAGTCTTTCACCCCTAAGTTAAAAATTGGAGCAACGAAACAAAACTCCAGCAAGGCATAAATAAGATATTAAAGTGCATATATACAGTCCCAGAAAAGTTTTGATTGGGAACAGCAAAAATTTCTAGTGCAAAAACCGCTTTTGCCAGCAAAGCTCCCTCTCTGGAATCGAAGGGCTACAGTAAAAGTTAAAATTGGAACAGGTTTAAGCAACGCCTCTCTTTAGTCAAGAGTTAATATATGTGCATGCACCTTGACCCGAACTATCTATGTTGTAAAAGGGAGAGTTGCGGGGGATAGTTCAGAAACAGTCAGAATTCCCTGATCAGAGGCAGTGCTTCCTTTCTCCCCGTGTCCCATGAGCAAGTTCCTTAGATATGTATCGGCTGCGAATGGGGACAAAACCCCCCACAGGACATGTTTTGAGTATGCTTGCAGGTCGGGAAGAGTATTCACACACCGTTATTTCATCTTGGTTTGTCTTTGTGTCTCTCAGTTCTTCTTTTGAGCCCAACCTTGACGCTATATAGAACATTTTGTGCTTTTGAATCTGAACAGAGCCTGGGCATTGTCTGTAGGAATTCCCTTGTGTTATCTCACCATGGCCTTTTGGACGTCTGGTTTGTCCTTTTTTTTCTTTTTTTGAATTCATAATAAAATAGTTTTGCATTTCTCGGTACAATCACACAGACAAGGATTTATTATTTTTAATTGCTTTCTTTTCCTTCAAGGATCCAAGTTGAAAGCCCGTAGGAGGACATCCAGGTCGCCGAGATTAGCCGCCTGGAAGAGTTCCGGTTGGTCCATCAGAGAGAGTGCGATTCTGAGGGCGGCCCAGATATTTCCAGAGATCGCAGGATGAGGGACCTGCTGTTGATTCCTGCTCTTTCTTTGCAAACTGAGGGCAGTGAGAAAATTGCTGACCGCTTCTCTAAGAGGGTAGAAAAATAGACATGTAAAAATGCAACAAAGTTTGACTTAGCAACTTATAAAATGAAATGGATTAATTTCTCTTAATCCTAAATGCAAAATCATCCCTCCATGGTGCTTTAGATCATCAGGTGAACAACTTTCTGATTCTCTCATTATTCTTTTTTTTTTTTTTTTAAAGATTTTATTTATTTATTTGACAGACAGAAATCACAAGTAGGCAGAGAGGCAGGCAGAGAGAGGAGGAAGCAGGCTCCCCGCTGAGCAGAGAGCCCGATGCGGGGCTCGATCCCACGACCCTGGGATCATGACCTGAGCTGAAGGCAGAGGCTTTAACCCACTGAGCCACCCAGGCGCCCCTCTCATTATTCTTTTGTGAAAAGAATCATTGTTTAGGATAGTGAAATCAGAAAGAAAAAGGAAAGCAAATTTTATTTTAGGACTGTCTTGTGGGACGGAAAGATTAACAGTGAAACCATTGCTAACTCATTAATGCTTCTGCTTTTCTCCACCTTCAGGGACAATTTAAAGACTTAATCCATTTGCAAATGTGATATATATAACAAGTGTTGAAGAAGAAGCATCTGACCCTACTCAGAAACAAAGTGTTTTAAGGGCTGCCTGGGTGGCTCAGTCAGCTAAGTGTCTGCCTTTGCCTCAGGTAGTGATCCTGGGGTCCTGGGCCCGAGTCCTGCATGGGACTCCTTGCTCAGCGGGGAGCCAACATTTCTCTCTATCTGCTGCTCCTCCTGCTTGTGCTCTCTCTCTGACAAATAAATAAATAAAATCTTAAAAAAATAAATAATTTGAGAGGAATAAAACGAACAAAGTGGTTTAATTTTTCCCATTGGTGATAGAAATATGGGGAGGTCGCTGGGACCGAGTTGATTTGTTACCAGAGTGTCTGGGCTTAGAATCCTATTTTCTTATATTTCCAATTCTCAGTTTCCCCAACTGTGTAATAGGAAGAATAGAAGCCACTTTAAAACCTTGTTGTGGGAGGTGCAGTTGGATCCATTTATGTGAAAGCTCTTATTAAGTTAGATCAGTAGTTCTCCAAGTGCGGTCTGGGGAACTCCAAAGGTCAATGAGGTCAATATCAGTTCTAAGATAATCCCCAGAAGTTATTTTACATTGCTCTCATTTTCTCATGAGTGTTCGATGGAATTTTCCAGTGATTACATGATGTGTGAAATCCCAATAGATTGAAAGCAGAGGCAGATATCAGAATGTCTCTATTAAGCAAGATATTTTTAAAAAACTGGCAAAAATGATAATGCCACTATTCTCACTGAGCACGTTTTTGTTTTGGGGAATCGTTATTTTTCATAAATAGATAATGTTAACATGTGGTTAATTCCTACGTTTAAATACATCTTTTAAACTTTTCTCCATTTAACATCTAATAGGGTAAACATCGATAGAATCTACAGAAAAGCCCCTGGAGGTCCTCAGTAACTGTTAAAAGTGTAAGGTGATCCTGAGAACAGGAAGTCTGAGTCAGAGGTTACCCACAGGCCTTCCAGCTCCTCCCAGCCCAAGCTGCTCTCTTGCTCCCGGGTCTATCCTCTCTGGACCCCTGGCACCGGAAGCACGTGTTCTGTATCTGACAAACTGGGCTCTGCTGAGAGCGATGACGCTGCTTTCATTTGTGCCCACTTCACTCTCCTTAAAAGCTTCTCGCACGTTTGAGCCCATGTACTCCTGTGAGGTAGTCATGAGAGAGAACTGGTAGGAAGCTCTGAGGTGAGGCTGGACTTCTGAGTCCGTGCACGTGGTCCAGGCATTTGTTCATCCGTAGGATGAGATCTGCCGGGAAGTAAAGGGCAATTGGGAGACGGTGGCACTGTGCGTGGCGACCTGGCTAATGGAAAGGAGTGGGGTTCTTTGGGAGGGTTAGCAATCAAGCGAGAGAAGAGGGTTTATAAAGAGATGCACGTGTGGAGTTTACTTTGGAGGCCCTTTCTGGCTTCCTTGTCACAGGACAGCAGCTCCGATGACAATGACTCCCTTTCTTCTCCTCATCCTAGGCTTGTAAGAACTCAGGGGAGGAAGATCTTGGAACCCACACAGGCACAGGCCACTCCTAGCTCCCAGGAGTGTGGCAGTGGTCTCTGAAGGACCTGGGGAAAAATGGAATGGTCTAACTTGCTAGCCCTACCAAGCAATGTGAGGTTTTTCCCATGAAGAGAGTCTAAATCTGTTCTCCAACATGGGAACACAGAGTTCTTTTGGGAGACTCAGAAGATTGTGCATGCAGATGTGCGCATAGTTTTCAGATGTTTCACACATATGTATGTGAATAAGCTGTTCGTGTATGTCTTGATTAATAACATGCATTCAGTAAAAGGGTTCCTCATTTTATAGTATCTTTCCCTCCATATATTAATACTAAAAAATTATTATCAAAGGAGATGTGATCTATGTTTTCATTAAAAAGAGGTCCTCACTCTTTTTAAAATTTACTTTTTATTTTTTAAAGATTTATTTATTTATTTGAGAGAGAGAGAGCGCGAGCAGTGGGTGGGGCAGGGGCAGAGAGAGAGGGAGAGGGAGTCTTAAGCACAGAGCCCTACTCGAGGATCAGTCTCAGGATCCTGAGATCATGACCTGAGCAGAAACCAACAGGCACCCCATGAGGTCCTCACTTTTGAGAAGGTGAAGATTCTTTGGCCTAAATTCTACTCTGGGAGCTCCTACTGACAGAGGGGTAGTGTCTTACGCTACACCCAGGTTTCTCTCCAACAATTTCCTCTTATTATTTCAATTATACAGTACTGGGGAAAGGTTTGCCTTTGACTCTTTATAGAAAATGTGCAATGACAAACAGCCAGGGATATAGCCACATACACAGACATCTGTGTTCTTGAGGGGTATGTCCCAAGGTTCCTGTGGATATGAAAGAATATGAACCAGCTCAGGGCTTTTTCCCTGAGTCATATCTCTATGGAGGGTTATCTTTTCCTAACTATCTACTTACACCTCAGGTTAAACTTATTTTCAGAATTCATTTAAAGCTGATGTCTCACTCAATGGTCTTTTTTCCTCAGGAAAAAAAAAATGCAAAATGTTTAGTACTTAACAAGATTTTCCACATGTGGAATGACAACAAAAGACCCACAAATCTCTGCTGAGATGTTTTGAAACTTTGAAGTAGTCATGCAGTCAAGGTTGCCAGATTTACCAAGGATGATAAATGCACAGTTAAATTTGAATATCAGGCAAACAGTTCATTACCTGTAATATGAGCATGTTCCATGCAATATTCGGGAAATACTTACCGGAAGGTGTATTTGCTGTATCTTGGAAATTAAAATTTAACTGGGCATTCTGTATGTTATTTGGCAACTCTAAAACTGACTTGCTCCTGTGCAGGTGACTTTCATCTAGAGGACTAAAAATTCTCCCTCAGTAGATTTGCCCATTTCCACCTATTACGACCCTTTCGGGCCGCCAGCTAACGGTTACCCTCCTGAGCCTTATACCTGCGACTGCCAAGAAAGTATTTTATTGACTTCTCAAGTGTTGTTTTCTACACTGTAATGAGGAGTTCCAGTTAAGAAAGACTCATCTGGAAGCTTTATAAAAGCCTCCTTTAATTGAATTTAATGTCTACAGGTACATACATACTTATTTCCACTTCCCCTTGTTTCAAACAAAGGTACCTCCTCAAGTACTTATACAACATAGTGAGAAAATAAGTGACTGGGAAGGGGTGAAGATAAAATCAGGTTAGGAAAGTGAGATGAGAGCAGGAATGAACTTAGTATGCGAACCCGACAGGGTCAGCCTAAGGCAGCTGGGGTGGGAGGAGACGGCGCAGGCGCCCTGGGGCCCTTTGTGGGGCTGCTGGGAGGCCAGCCTCCCTTGGTTCCCTTCGCAATGTCCGGAAAATAAAGCAAACCGGCTGCTCTGGAGTCCCTCAGCTATTCCTGGCTTTAACCTGAGCGAGGTCCTTTGAGGACTGGTGTAATCCCGTGACTAAATGTTCTTTCTAAGATTCTTTTAGTATAAATGAAGCAACCAGTTTCTGAAACCTCACTGTTTGCCCCTGACACAGTCCCCAAACGCAGTTCAGAAACAGGGGCTCTTCAGATGTCAAAAGGATGCTCTCCGATGCCTTATCTGAATAAATAATGATGGGGTTACTCCTGATGATGGCCACTGTCATAGTCATGGTAGCAGATGCCCACTACTGCTCCGTGCTTAGGCAATTTACATTTAATCTGTGCAACGATCCTGCAGGCTGAATATTATTTTACCACTTTTTTTTTTTTTTTTTTTTTTTTAAAGCAGGTGAAGAAATTGAGGCTAAAAGATGTGGGCTCAGAATCACGAAACCAGTAAGTGGCAGAGCTGTGATTTGAACCCAGGCTTTTCTGATTCTAAAAGCCTGGCTCTTTTTTTTTTTTTTTTTTTAAGATTTTATTTATTTATTTGACAGAGAGAGATCACAAGCAGGCAGAGAGGCAGGCAGAGAGCAGGAAGCAGGCTCCCTGCTGAGCAGAGAGACGGATGCAGGGCTTGATCCCAGGACCCTGAGATCATGACCCAAACCGAAGGCAGCGGCTTAACCCACTGAGCCACCCAGGCGCCCCAGCGTGGCTCTTTTTGAGGAAGAGAAAGGGTTTATGTTTTTTGTGGGATTTGAGACTAACAGTTTTCTTTTTTCCAGTTGTGAAAGTAATACCTACTTAGAGGTTGAAAAAGGGGAAAATTACCTATACTTTTAAAAAAGATTTTATTTATTTATTTGAGATAGAGAATGAGAGCGAGCAAGAGAGAGGGAGCAGGAGCAGGGGGAGGGGCAGAGGGAGAGGGAGAAGCAGACTCCCCACTGAGTTGGGAGCCCAACATGGGACTAGATCCCAGGACCCTGGGATCATGACCTGAGCAGAAGACAGACACCAAACCAACTGAGCCACCCAGGTATCCCTCACCTATACTTTCCTTACCCAAAAGAAATAAAGATCATTCATTCCTGTTGATGAGTTAAAAATAGAATGTAGGAAGGATGTAGACTGGATGATGAAGAATGAGAAAACAAGAAAGACATTTTAAACCATAAGCCCACCATTTAACATTTGTTTTACAGAAAAGATTTTTTTCTTTAAAAAATTTTTTTTAACTACTTCACTGGCAAAGTAGTTTTAGATAACCTGGACTTTTGGTTGTGCTTTGCCCAAAGCTGCTCTAGACCTTCTTAAGTCATTTTACTGGGTGCCCCTGCCTCACCTCCCCAAGGTTCTCTTTTTGTTTACCTGGGAAATGAAGGGTTGGGCAGTTTAAGTTTCTCAAAGAGTTGCCCCAACCCAGGCTGACTGATTGGAAATCACAGGGGGAGGGGCCCAAGAATCTTCATTCACTAGATGCCCTACGCAATTGCCACTCTCCAAAGAGGAGAAACACCGAAGCCACTGTTCCCACTTCAACAGGCCTCACGAGGCAATGGTTCAGCTGTTCCCTTAACAAGAGGAGGAGGGCTACTCCTACAAAAGGAGGTATTTTCACTGGCAAATGGCCTTTCAGGTTAGTCCACCTTAGCCCTGAGCGTGGCTCCTGGTTCTCAGGCTACCACCATACCGCACCTGTAGGCGCCCAGATTGATGCAGCTGATGCCCAGGTTGTATCTGGATCGGATGAAGCCCGGCTGAATCTCCAGGGCACGCGTGTAGGCCTCCACGGCTTCCTCACTGCGGTCACCGTTCGCTAGTGTCGCCCCCAGCCGGTTCCATAACGAATAATCCTGATGACAAGAATCCGAGCCAAGAACCAGCGTGAGCCACAGTGACAGAGTATTCCCCATATTGCTCGCAGAAGCGGCATGGTGGCTAGACATCTATCCAGGGCTCATGGGTAGGGGTCATGATGGTGGAGAATTACTCAAAAAATGGTACGGACCGCTCTGTGAAATAACTTTTCATCCATCCAAGAGCAGCTACCATTGGATGCTGTCGAACAATTCGTGTTTCTATTTGAGGTATTTGAGGATTAACAGCCATGTAGCATGTTGTTAGTACCGATCACTTTAACCATTGGATGCAGGGAAATAAGGGGTAGCAGAAATGTCCAAAGTGTAGCTTGTGAGAAACTTATATTGAACAGAGTACCCTACGGTTTCTTGTTGTCCACTTACCTCTGGCCGAACAGTTAAGGCAGCGTTAAATGCATCGATAGCTCTATTAAATTCTCCGCTCAGGTGGAACAGTACCCCCAGGCCTGTCTGTAGGTCTGGGTCAATCATATCTCCATTTTGGTGGGCAGCTTCCAGATATAATTCCTTAACTCCTTCCAAAACAGAGCTACGAGGGAAAAAGTGGAGATGTGTATTCCAAATAGTCTGAACATATATTATTTACTATTATGTCCTCTGTTCCGAGAGAACATTACAGACTGGAAAAATTATGCTTAAAATATCTTTGCTTAATGAGAAGGACTATTAATACTGCACATTAAAAAATACCTGCTGATTTTCATGAATTATTTCCTTGTACACAGAAACAGACTGTGCTAAGTAAGGTCTTCACAAGGACAGTTCCATTGACCCTATGCGTGCCAAATGTGGAAAACCACAGGGCTCCACGAGAATGAATTTAACATCCTGATTTATTGCTGAGAGAAACAAAACACTTAGAAGGAAGGACTTCCATTTTTACTCATAGCCAGTTCTCAGGCTTTATGAAACTTGGTGCATTCTATAATTTATTTTAGGTTAATTATATGTACACAGCCTTTTGCTTTAAATTGTGGTACTCTGGCAAAATGTCTGTGAGTGCCTACAATCTTGATCATGTGATCAGTTGTTGGTTCTGGTCTCGGCATCAATCTTTGTCATCAGAGTTGCTCTTCAAGCATTCCTGCTGCTGGTGAGGCTTGTTAATGACCCTTAAGGTGCCTAATTGTGTAACAGGGTGTTGACCACTGACTGTAATTTAATTAGCAGGATACCTATCAACTGGAGACTTGGACATCCTCCGGGTAAGGCCTGGAGATCCCTTCTTGCTCTTCACAAGGTATTTGTACTTTGGGTTTTGCTTAATCCAATTCTTTAGAGCCTCACAGGCATCCTGCTGATGGCCCGTGTTAGTGTAACTCACCGCCAGGGCCATCAAAGCTTTCAAGTTGTTGGGCTGTAATTCTAAACACCTGCAAGAAGGCATAAATAAATAGGTAAATAAATAGCCAATTTCAGATTTTTTCTGAGCTAGAGTCTAACAGTTCTTTAGAAAATTTGGGGTTGTTATTAATTAAAGGGTGCAAAAGCATGGCTAAGTTTATGTTAAGTCCTTGGAAAATACCATATTTATTTATGTGAAAATTGGGATCTAAGTATATTTTTAAGAAGGTTAAAACTCATCTTGATGAGCGCTAGGTCCAGTAACTTAATAAATGGTTTACAACCATAGAAAGGGTGGCTAATCCTTGCATAAAATTTCTTAGGAGTTCATTTCATGAGGACAGATAGCATTGTTTTAGTGCCGCTCTATTATTGATGTATTAAATGTATCATATCCACAAAGCAAACTGACTTGAGGTAAATTTGATTCAGCAGAGATGAAAGGCTGTACAGTGTTTTCAAAAGGAGAGGGAGAGTCCTGTGTTTCTAAAAGACTACTGATGTGGGTTTATACAGGGCACAGGCTACAGCTGCTCCCCCTCATGCTATTCCACTACCCTCTAGCAGGGGCCTTTCAAACTTGGCGATGCATGAGAATCATCTGGGGACCTGCTAAATGCAGAGGATGTAATACAGTCAGCCTGGGGTGGGCCCCAGACTGGGCGGGTCTGACAAGCTCCCAGGTGATAGTTGCTGGAAACGACTTAGAGAAGAGAGCCCTAGACAGTACCTACCTCAGTGCTTTAGGGAGAGATTATAGAGGGACTGTATGTTGTATAGGGAAAGGGGAAGTTGATTTAGTAGGGGTGATTTTTTCAGGGTACACAGAGGGCCCTAATTAAGTGAAGTGTGATGCTACATCCACCCAAAGCAGTCTAGACCTTTAGTCATGGGCTCAGTGGTTATCCTTGTAGGTCACTGAAACTCTCTCAGGAGAGTCTCTGTAGACACAAGGAGCTAAAATTGCACTGAGATTATTTTGAGTATGTTTCTTCTGAGGAAAACTTTCAAATGCTGCAGAAGGCTAGAAAGTTAAGAGGAACTATATATGTATTGAGTCTATTTTATGGCCACTTTTGACATAGTCACATTTGTGCCAATGAAGGTCAGCTGATTTGGGGATGACAAAACACTGCAATTTAGGAACATTATTTCTTCATAGATTCTTGTTTCCTACAGCTAAGTACAATGTGGCATCTCAGCACTTATCCTGGCCAAATTCTTTACAATGTACCTAAAGGTCAAAGGACAGCAAAAACAGAAGTGACCCGGCCCATGATTTTGCACTTAGCTTCATCTACCTCTGGAGGGCGACAATAGCTGCTTGTTCGTTTTCATTCTCTGCCTGGGTTATCCCAAGGAACTGCCATGCCTACAAAAAACAACTGAGGTCAACATTGCAAGAGGAAGCAGATTCATTCCTGTGCTTTAGATCCCTCCATGCAGAACAACCTGTCTCAGACTCGACAGTCTTGTAAAAGGGAAAAAATATCACAAGCATTTCTTTATTCAAAGGCTCCTCTGACATCTGGGTCAAGATCCTCTGACATTTTGACAAATTCTCAGTATTTACTCTCCTGTGACCCATGGAAACATTTGAGTATCTGACATTTCACGGTATTAGGTGCCTTAAAACCAAAAGATAATTATATGAAAGTATGCATTTGTGAGGAAAAGGGATGGAAAATAACCCAGAAATATTGCTGAATAGTGTGGACTTTATATAGCAAGGAATCTTAAGATGTACAAAATGAAATAAATTTGTACAGATGCAAGTCTGACTGGTACTATAAGAGCTAACAGAAACTTTAGGAACTAGGGAAAATAAAAACAAAACTCTCCACTCTAATCTGTTTATGGCTCTAATATCACTGTTAAAATGCTTAAAGCACATATAAAATGTAATATAATACATACATAATTTTATAGCCTACACTTATACTTTATATTGCATCATAAACACTTTTCATGTTTCTACAAAATCCTTATACTTATAATTTTTAATTTAAATTTTGTTGGGTGGATACCCTATTATTGACTCAACCAATAACCTATTACTGTAAGGTTGTTTCAGTCCTTTGCTATTGTCAACAATGTTGACAATATCTTCAAGCAGATAACATTTTTCCTATCTAGAACGAAAGTTTTTAGTATAACAAATTTCTCCCTATATATTTAGAAGAACAATAATTCTCACACCATTACAAGAACAATCCCATGAACAAAACCTCTCATTACATATACTGTCCTCAAATTTGCTGGGGATAGGGGTATATCAATTCTTAAAAACCCTTTAAAGGGGCTTGGGGAATGCATAACTACACCTACAGACATTTGAAATCAAAACTATATGACGATACATAGACTCACTCTCAAATGCTGTAAAAATTATATTGGCTTTATCATCCTGAGTTTTTATTACCCATGCCATATAAACTCATGAAAATACTGATTATTTCCCCTCCAAATATCAGTTACTCTGATGTTGATTTCACCCTCCAGACATCTTAGAATGCTTCTTAAGTTTGATGAAACAATCACTCTCTAGTGGCTTCTTGCTAGCCTTTGAGCATGGTGTCATTGTCACTGTTCACAGATTGTCCTTTATCTGAATTTTGGAGTCTCCAAGATTCAGAAGCCCTGAGTCCTTGTTTGGGATACATTAGTTACCCAGTGCCTTAATCCTCTCATTTATGAACCTGACATAATAACATATACGTCTTTTTTTAACCTTCCAGGGTTATTGTGCCAAATTATATAATACTCTTGAAAACACCATAGCATTTAAAAATGTAAGATGATATTCTTTTGGGTGGATGGCTTATAGTTTTCTACTAAAATAATGACTTTCTCTTCTGTAGTGATCCTTGTATCTTCTTAAAAATTCCAATATTTCGGTTCACATTCCAATTCTCAGTTCAATCTCATTTCACTGTCAATGTTTTGACTAACGAGATACCAGGGATTTAACGTAGTAATTGGTTTACTCATTCTTTCCATACAAACTTTAAGTACAACCAATAATAATAATGAAGGCTAATTACTGATGTACCAGACACGAACTAAGCACGTTATTTGCATGAACTAATTTAATCCTTACAACACCCAATGAGATAGTTACTATAATTGTGGCTTCCATTTTATGTATGAAGAAATGGAACTGAGACCGTTTAAATGATTTGTCTCCGACCACACGGCTCATGGCTCATGAGTGGTAGAGCAGGGATTTGAACCCACACATTTAGGACAGCAGAGCCTAGAAGCTTAACTACTACCCTATACTGCTGTCTCAGCACCATATATACCTCTCCCTAGAATTTCTGCAAATCCCTTATGAGGATTAGCCCTTGTGAGACGATTACTGAAAATCACTCCCAAACTAAAAAAGGAGACTTTACACCTACCACTATCTTATTACAGGCCTCTGCAGGTTTGGAAACATAGTGGACTAAGGGTGGATGGCAAAGCCTCTCTTGGCAGTCTCTTGGCCTCTGTCTCCATCACCTTCCACACCTCAGAGAAAGGGATTTTTTGAACATGCAAATCTGATTGTACCCTCTGCTGAGTAGAGTTCCCTAGTGGTTCCCCTGGCTTTCATGAAATTCCGAAGCTTACCCACCTCTTCCTACCTCCTCTCCCATCATTGTCTTTCCCCCTCAGCCTCCTGGAATAATGTTTCATGCCCCACTGCCCAACACAAACCATTTCCTCTTAACACCTTGATGCCCCTGCTGTCTTTCATTAGGCCCCCCTCCTTCAAACCTCAAATTTGGATTTAATTGGAGGGGAAAGCCCGCTCAGAAACCTTGCTCTCTGCTCTCATAGCAGCCTGTGCATACTCTGACATTGCATTTATTACGCTGTATTGATTTATTGACTTGTCTCTCCAGATAGAACACAAATGTATCTTTTCAACAGTTCCATTTTCCCAGCCTGGCACATGTCTTGGGACACAGTATGACACTGTTCAATAAATGCTGAATGAGACAAGGGTGGGGTAGGGTGTGGCTCTAGTCCTAGACAAGACTATACACTGCCCCCTGAAAACTTCTGCTCAACCTCCAGGTTGACAATTATGGATTTGTCATTTCTTGTCCCCACCCTTTTATTTTGGGGCACTGTGGACACTGCACATTTGACTTGGTTAGAGAACAGGTACCTATTTTTAACTTTTAAACATATAGCAGAGTAAGCCAGGTTAACTCCTTTGGGAGCTTTTCCTTGATTCAAATGTAGCCCAAGAGAGCTTAGTGGCATCCCTGGTCCCTCATTCACATGCAGCCACTTTGTGAGCCAAGCAAGATGAAGAGAATGTTACCTCTGCATCTCCGGGGTCCTGAAGAATCGCTGCTTCCATGAACAGGATGGTAACGGGCAGGTCCCCTTCCTTCAGTCTTTTTAAGCCTTCTTCAAATGCTCCAGGCCAGTCCTTGAAGGGATTTTCAGTATGAAAGTAATATCCCTACAACATGGAGAAGGGAACTATGAGATCTATTGATTTATCTCTTCATTCTGATATTCAGTGAGCTCTTTTTGAATTTGAATTTAATTAATTTATTTTAATTATTTAACTTATTTATCACTGTTTTTTCTTCTTCCTGTGAAGGTAGTACATTTTCATTACATAAATTTTGGATGATGATATTTTGTTATTCAATAATATAAAAAGAAACAAAAGTTATCCATCATGCCACAACGTATCATTGCTCTCTTTTGCTCTTTTTGCTTTAGCCATTTCTCCCTGAGATTTAAAAAAATACAGAGTTTTAGATGTATTTTTGCAAAGTGCTACCACTCATTCCTCTGAAATGTTAATGCCACACACTGTACATCTGCTTATGTGCTGTGACTCTTTGGAGGGCTATAAACCATTCTACTATCTACCATTTTCTCTACCTTCCTACTCCTTGAGCCAGTTTTTGTCCTGTGGGGGGCTATATTTGCCCGATTGAGAATGCGTGTTTTAAAGTTATAGGTCTTTTCTTTCAAAAATTTAAATTGTACAGAAGTATAAATAATCCTTTTCTATGAATATATAAATTAAACAAATAAGCTCTTATACAGTCTTGTACCTTAAGTCCCACATAGTTTTAGTTTTTAAAATTATTTGCATTGTGCCAAAACTTATTTAACCAAGGTACTACTGATGGACATTCAGGTTACTTTCAATTTTTTTGTTTTCATAAATAAAGTTACAGTGAAAACTTTGTGCTCAAATCTTTGTCTGCCTATGATTATTACCTTAGGATAGACTTCTAGAGGGATCTATTAGACTAAAGGCTATGAACTATTTTGAGGGCCTTGATATGTATAACTGAATTGCTTTTGAGATTTGCCCCAGGTTAAACTCTAATTGGAAATATCTGAGGGAAATGATTTGTTGCAACATTACCAGCATAGGTCATCATAATATCCTTCTAATTTGATAGATACAAATAAGCTAGTCTGTTAATGATGCTACTAAGGTTTTGAAATCGGTTAAATGGAGACTTTCATTCTCCATTGTCACTGAGAAAGACAGCCCTCTTTATCTGAGCCACAGGGTATGTCCAGTTTATGTAGTGGTGTTACAGATATGGGGTCCCAGGGGCGAGGAACTCAGGGTCCCAGCCATGCCTCAGGGGCATGAATTACAGCCTAGAGTCTGACGATCTATATCAATGTTTTCTCTTCTTGCTTAGCTTTGATTTCTTTGTGGAAGAGGGTTTTTTTAAAATAAGATAGTTACTCTGATTTTATGAGATTGCCTGGCCTACTGAGGGGCAGAGAATACTGGGGGAAGGAAGACATTTTAATGACTATGTAGATTGAAAATCCTCTAAGATCGAAGACTATTCATCCTCATAATATATTGCTACATAGGCACTCAATAAATATTTGTTGGATTGAAGAGATGGAAGTTATGCAGAACTGAATATTATTGAGACTTCCTCCACCACAAAAAAATCCATAATACACATATATTATATATATACACACATATATATATATACACACACACACACACTAGTTTTTCCTTCAGTAAGAAAATTCCATATCTTTTTCTATCCTTCAAGTCCTTTAAATTTATTTCTGAAAAGTGTTCCTCCCCTCTTTGCCAAGTGTTCTTATTTTTTTATTATTTATTTACCTATATTTATTTATTTATTTTTTCACCAAGTGTTTTTAAAAGCATAAACCCAAGGGCAACTGAGACTTCATGGGCAATTTGGCTGGTTGTTGACTAAATTCACACATTTGCTGGGGCTCCTTTCAGGGGAATATGTTAGGCTTGGGAGTTGTCCCTGGGACTTGACCTGGCTGTATGAAGGGTATCTTTTCCACTTAGTTTCTTTGTTAGCTGTGTAAGGACCACCTGTGAAATATAGCCCTAAGCCCCCACCTTACTCCCCTGTCCGCTGATACCATTTCTATTAGCTAATTCACCCGGCTCAATGAATGAGTAACAAAAACCACTGCGAGATTAGTCAGTTCTTGTTCCAACCCACCCTCAATGTCAGTTAGTTCAGTAACTTGCTAACAGTCAAGAGGCAAGCTCTTGGTGGCTGCCAAGCTGTAGTAATTAACATTGATAAAAATAAGGGTATTTCATTCCAGCTTTGCTGTCTTCACACATTGGAGGATTACATTGTTTTCATCCACCAGGATTTCTTCTAGGTCAGACTGACATTAATTTGTCTACTTAATTCTTGACTTTTCTGCAAAATAGTTAATGACTAATTTATAAAAACATGATGCCAAGATGTTGAGAAAGCTGGTCAGCAGATGTAAGAACAGAATCGGTCACCTTCTCACTGGCCGAGATTGTAACTTGGTTCTGAGCTTCTTGGTTCTCTGATATCCAGTTCCTCCGAGCCATTTCTTCCCATTCTGCCTGCATCTTATCCCAAAACTCTGTATCTGACTAGGAGACAGGAAAAATGAAGAGAGATGGATTTAGGACCATGTATGTCACCTGGTTTATTACTAGAAAGAGAGTTTTCCTCATAGATCAGAATGAGTTCTGAGGAGGTATAAGATGTTCAAACTGGCCACATCCAATGATACTCATGGTTGAAGAGCTCCTGAAGGGTACTTAGTACGCAGAGTGTTGAATTGTATTAGTTGTGACTTTCTCCAGCAGGAAAATAGTTACCATCTGAAGGACGAGGGTCATATATACCGAATTCAGCTAAAAATCCATTACTTGAGCTGCTTCAAGTGTGGGCACTGGGCACACATTATAGGAAGGAAGGTTTTAGAGCTGCTCTCAGGATATGAGGAATTACAGCCATGGCTTTGGGACTGAATGGGCAGTGACCTAGGGAAGCAGCTGACTATGGACAAGGGAAAATAACACTAATTGACCCTATTCTGTGCTAGGCACTGTGCTAAGAAAACACTGAACATAGAGGATTATGGTCACAAAGCTAGGAGTTCATAGGATCAGGACCCCAGTCTGACTTTCAAGCCCATGCTCTATGAGAAACATGGCATCCTGGTGCTAAAAAATGAAAGACATTGGCTTTCAGTGTGAACTTAACTGAGTCCTCTTAGGGAAGGTCTTGTCTATGGCAGGATGATTTTTTGAGAAATATTACTTTGTGTTTTTCTCCTTATAATTTTCCTTTATGTTTTCCAAAAGGGAAACCAGGCCATTTGCTTCCCTTTACTTCAGGGGAGGACTGAAAGATCTGTCCATGGTTGGCTGCTATTTTGGTAAGCCTGAAGAGAGTACTTTGGGAGTCCTGGTATGAGGAAAAAGGGGCAAATATTTTAAAGAATTTAAGAGAGGAAGGGGAACTTCCCAGGGGTGGGAAAGAGAAGTAGGGCGGTGGATTCTGAGATGAGTGGGAAACTGGTGCTTAGCTTTGAGATTTTTCCCTGTGAACTGACCTGACTTCCAAAAGGGTGACAGATGGTCTGACAGGGCAGGCTGACTTCAACTCTGATTCCAACATGGCAGGGATCTAGAAAGTGGATTTCAAGGAACCACTTGTTGGGGCTTGTTTTTTGTTAGCCATCAGTATGATAGACAAGAGGGTAGAGACTCTGCCCTTGATTTCTGGCACCACATAATCCTTCCGTATTTGGTGTCTGAGTCTAAGTTAGTAAGAGAGATGCTTGGAACCTACTTAATTTTCTTTAAAGAAATCAAGGGGAGTTAGTGCTTGAACACCTGAGTCTGGGACCGAGATGCATAATCTTAACTGCAAATCTTGATTTCTAAGATTCTAAGTCTTGTGACTTGTTAACACGCCATCAAAGTTGCCCTTCACCATTCAATCCTTCTAGTCTTACCTTCTACTCTACCCTCATGCCTGGTGTTGGTGGTTCTATGGTGGAAACTCTTCAAAGTTTGTCTAAATGATAATTATAAGCTTATGGGTATATATGTTCAAGGAAAAAAGGCCAGATCAATGTGCTTAATCCCAGGCTGCTAAATAAATAGTAGGTCTTGTTATTCTCCTTTATTATGTCCACAGTACTCCCTCCTACCACAAGAGCGGTCCTGTCCTTTCAGCAGAGGCCTCCCCTTGACAAAGCCGCAGGGCTGCAAGTACCTTGACAAATTTGTGTCTGAGACTCTAGAAGCACATGGAATGGCCATCACTTATCCAGGTTAAGGTTAGGAATAAAACTCAACGTTTCTTTTCTTTTTTTTTTTTTTTTAAATTTTTTTTTTTTAATTTTTTATAAACATATATTTTTATCCCCAGGGGTACACAGGTCTCAACGTTTCTTTTTTAGCAAGTCTTTCTAGCAGAATACCAAGGTATGCAAACAGAATGATCTCAGATATACAAAAGTAATGGCTTGATAAAAAATTAGAAAGAAATATGCTGCCATATTAAGAGTAAGTTCTCTTTGAATGAAAGGATGATGGATGGTATTTTTTCCTGCTTCTTCGTACTTTTCTGCACTTTCTGTATTTTCTATGAGTATGCATTGCTGTTCTAATTTTTTTAAAGGTTCAAAACAACAATAAAACAAAAAGAATTATTTATCCTTTTTTAAAATACCATAAACCTGACTACTTAGATACTGAGGAATTTGGAAAAAATTTTTGAAAAAAATTTTGGAGACTTGTTTTCTGGAATAGCTTTTCACAGATGTAAGTTCAGCTTGTCTGCATAGAAACTAAGATAAGTCTATGGAGTGATTTTAAAGTTTACTGATTTTCCTAATTCTTCTAAATGAAAGAATGAAGATGAGTTCATAACATGTACATCTGGATCACAGAAGCATGCATCACCTTTCCTGCAGTTTCAAATCAGATCTGTGGATGCAGAAATAAGACCACTATTTAAAACAGGACCTCAGTGGAGGTGAGGTTGCCAAGCTCTTATTTAATGAGATACACCAGGACTTACTGTTACCACTTAGAATGAGATCTGCTAATTAAAGTGCACAGCACAGATTCCTTTAATTACAGATGACTACTTTTAGCACAATCAATTCTCATCCAGTCTCAGAATCTAGGTTTCATTCACGTAACTGCAATTAACACTGCTTCTTTTTTCTATTTCTAATCAATTTTAGTGAAACCTGAAGCACACTTGAATTTTAACTTTTGTCAACATGACTGAGGGGGTTTTTATGTATTGATGATTTATTAGCTGTTCTGGGATTTTGTAGATTTTTTTTTAATACTCTACAGGTAATGAGTTATCTGCTTACACCAGAAATGAGCTACTTGCAATCCATTTTCATTTTTAAAAAATAGCTTTCTGATTATAACAATGGTAGATATTCATAAGAAACTTGGGATATGTGGTAGAGTGGTTAAGAATAGCAGCTCTCTCCTCCTATAGATACGGGAACAAATGTGGCTTCATTACTGATCTTCTGTAAGACCCCTGACTCCTCTAGGTCTCATTTTCCTTATCTTTAAAATGAACATACAATAATTATATTGGTCATTTGTTATGAGGATTAAATGAGAAAATATATCTGTGGCATGAAACACATGGCAAGTGTTCAATAAGTGTTGGTGTGGTTATTAGTGTTTTGGTATCACTGGAAAAAAAAGAATGAAACAAAGAGCGTCTACAATGTCAAAGCACAAATACACATCTATGAGTATCTTGGTGTTTTAATTTGCTGTAAACACATATCTTCTAGATTCCTTCCCTCTCTTTATTTAAATCTTTCCCTCTACCTCATTATTTTAAAATTGGAACAAAGTTAAGAAGACTATGGACAAAACAGTTGTAAAATGATATTTAAGAGGAGTTGTTACAACATGGAGCAGGCCTTGAGTTATACTATTCCTTTATAAATAGTATGATCACAGTGATAGGAAACAACAATATATAACATGTTTGGAAAATAATAACTGTAAAGAAATGCACCAATAGCATTACTTTTACAGGATGCGATTATGAATAAGTGTGCCATCTCCTTTCCTTGTATTTTTTAGCATTTCCCAAATTTTCTATTGCTGACACATTATTTTTGTGAAAAAGTAAGATTTGATTAAAAAACACTCTTGGGGTGTCTGGGTGGCTCAGTTGGTTAAGTGCCTGAACCTTGATTTTGGCTCAGGGCATGATCTCAGTTTTGAGAGATCAAGTCTTCCTCAGGCTCTGAGTTCAAAAGTCTGCTTGAGATTCTCTATATTCCTTTCCCTCTGCCCCTCCCCCTACTTGCATACGCTCTCTCACTCTCTCTAAATAAATAATTAAAACCTTAAAAAAAAATTTCTTCTTTTCAATCTCACTTCCTCCATGATGTTTCTCCAAAGACCCTAAACTAGAGGGATCTCTTGCTTCTCTGAGTTCCTCTGAGCTAACACTGTGAGTGGTTAGGAAGAAGAGAGATGTGTGCTAGAAGCTTCTATTATCTGTAAACTTGAATAAGTCGTTTAAACCCATATGTACATTTTTTTTTGTCATTTGTAAAGTAAGAAGACTAAATTGGTTAGACAATAGCTCAGGTTTCTTTTCTACTCAGATTGACTCAAAAGATCAGAATAAGTGGGACAGGAAGTGGGCTTCTACCCTATTCACTGATCTCTAAAAATCGTACTTTATAGCATTTTCCCAGGTGTAATATTGACATTTTCCCTTTACTTTTTGATTGTAAAACTAGAAAATAAAAATTTCTATGAGAATCACGGTAAATGAAATACTAATTAAATTAAAATATAAAGAATAAAAAAATAAGCAATTCAATTTAGAATTTGGAAATTTTAAGGAAGAAAAGCATATTGCTACTTCCCACTCACTAGTCTATTTTGGTTATCCTTGAGTTAAAGTAGAGATACTTTCATTTTTGTGGTCAAATGTAATTGTTGAGTAGAAGTATCCTGGAGTTGGGCTGTGAAAGAACTGTTTGATGTGAGATGGTTTGCCCATTGTGCCTGTGAGGAGTCTGACTTTCTTTTTGCTTTGGACATCCATTGATTAACAGTCACTAGATCAAAACGTAAACAATCCATTCTCTATATGCAAAAGTAAAGAGAGTAGCCCTTACATGGCAAGCAATGAAAATCACTGTGCAAGTTTGGACCCAATATCTGCCACAACAATTTTTGTCAAAGTGAAATTGTGTGTAGATCAGTTATGGACCTTATTGCCCTGGGATCCAACAGTCCAGGCTAGCAAAAATGGCTGAAACATCCCCACTCACATCTCTTCTTGACTAAAAGCTAATATTATTCAAAGATTCCATGTGGCTGCCCGAAGAACATATTCAACCGGGGGCTGTAAGAATAGACGTTTGGCACCCTATTCAAGAACGGAATAGAATTTCGATTGGTTAGAATTAATGTGAGCTCTGGGTGCGGTTCTGGGTGTCTAACATAGTGATGGTCATGGGCAAGCTGGAGTCTATTCAAGCAAGAGTACATGGGCAAGAGTAACAGTTTATGAAGCAATTCACTGGTTCAGCAAGGTTCAGAGGGGTGGTGGAACTAGGCAAGAAGCCTTAGCCTTGTCTTGCAGCCAGAAGAACTAGGGTGAATGAATGGCGGTTCCTGGGGAACAGATTTTTATCAAATGCCTAAAAATGTAATAGGCTCTTTCCTTTTCAGAAGGATGGATTCCTCAAAATTAGAAGTCTTTTTTTTTTTTTTTTTTTTTTTTTTGAGAGAGAGAAGGGTGAGATGGGAGAGGTGGGGGGTGTAGAAGAGCAGAGGAAAATGGAAAGAGAGAATCTCAAGCAGGCGCCACACCCAGCATGGAGACTGACAAGGGGTGCAATCTCACAACCCTGAGATCATAACCTGAGCCGAAATCAAGAGTCAGACATCTAACCACCTGAGCCACCCAGGTGACCCAACATTAGAATTGGAATGACCAATGTGAGGAGTCCTTATAAAGATAATTCACAGATTAGTTTGACTTGATGAATTTTATAATCTCTTATGACCCCGAATATCAGATTATAACATTATTAATGAGTTGATTCATTGATTCAAACAGGAAGTCTCAAAATTTATAAAATCTCTATGGGATAAGAAATGGTCATGCATGCCCTTTTCTCAATCTAAACAGTACAGGGAAGAAGACTCATGGGCTTTGGTGTCAGGTATAATGGGCCACAACTAGCCTTGTTCGCTGTCAAGAGAACTTCGGCAATTTCGCTCTTTAACTTGGTTTCCTCATTTGTAAAATATAAAAAGAGTCTTGTAGAGTGGTCGTGCAGATGAAGGAAAACAATGTATGTAAAGGGCTTAAAACCTGTAACATTAAGAAAGAAGGAATGGGGGGCACCTGGGTCGCTCATTTGGTTAAGCATCTGCCTTTGGCTCAGGTCATGATTCCAGGTCCTGGGATCGAGCCCCGTGTTGGGCTCCCTGCTCAGTGGGCAGTCTGCTTCCCTCTCCCCCATCCCTTCCCCGGCTCATGCTCTCTCAGCCTCTCTCTCAAATAAATAAAATCCTTCAAAAAAAAAGAGAAGGAATTGACAGTTTGTGTAATTTCATATTCACAAATGAAAAAAATGACTTTTTAAGATAGAGAGAGGGTGCCATATCATAACCTGTAAACGGTGTGGTTCAGAAGTCTGAAAAACGACACTATTGGTACTAGCACTCAACACAGATTTTCTGGTTGCCTCTGGGTTAGACATGCTTCCTTGTTTAATGAAACTGGTCATCACAGCTCAAGTTGGCCAGCGCCTGGGCAAACAGCCCAAGGCTTTTGCCAAACAACGTGGTAGCAGGTTGGTTGCAAAATATGGGGAGAAAAAAATGGAATTTATGGGGAGGAGAGGAAAGAGCACCGCACAGGAGGCTGGAAATAATGCATGACTTGAGCAGGATGTCGGACGGCAACCAGAACCATTTCTAACAAAATCTAAGCTATTTTCCTGTTTTTTATCTTCTTCCCAGAGCAAGCCGCAAAGAGAACTAGAGTATTAAAACACAAGGAGCAAAACTTGTTGTTCAAATGGGCAGGGGTCATTTTTGAGAGAGCTTTTAGCATATTCACTAGCAAATGAATGCCTTTATGGAGCCAAAGTTTCGCATGATTATATTCATAGTGGCTCCCGTGGTGTCTGTATTCACTACAGAGAACTGCTCTCCAGGGGGCACTGGACCTGAAGCTTTGGAGACCCAACTGGGGTTTGCTGCTGCTTTGGGAGTAAGGTTTTGTGGGGCCAATTTCTCAGCAGCTGTGTATGTTTTACAGGCCTCCTGACTGCTCCTTGGACAGCTGGAGACTGAGGGCTACAGGGCTACTTTACCATGGGCACAAGGAAGATGGGAGGGCCCTTGGGTTTGACACTTGCTTCACATCCACGTGGGAACAAGTCCTGTGATAGTGTGATAGCCTGTGGATAGTGGTAGAAGTAGTCCTGGCAGGTGGCTTTCTTTTCATAAAAGGCAAGTGTCTAACTTAGGTGTTGATTGACGAGGCATCCACTTCAAAGGTGCTACCTTGAATAACCACATCATGCCACTCACTCTAGATAAAGAGACAGGTTGTTCATTCCCAGCCTTCCCCTCCCTCCATTTTAGAGATCTTGGTTGATTTCAATAATTGACCATTTGGTTGCTTGCTTTTTTCTCTTCCCATGCTTTAAATTCCTGCACTTGTGTTTTAAATTCACCAATAAAGAATGAGCCCTCAAAACCCTAGGCCCCCCCCACTCTCAACCCCAATAAAATCAGAACCCCAGGCCTGGTCTCTTTCCTCTCTACCCATGACCTCACTGTGTGGCCCCTGTAATTTCCAGGACTTGTAAGAAATACACTTTTCCTTTTCCTGGTGGTTATTGCTGAGAGGACCTTGAAATCATAATAAGAACAAGGGCTGGTCCAGCCACAACACTGGTTCCTTTTTTTTTTCTTAAAGATTTTATTTATTTATTTGTCAGAAAGAGAGAAAGTGAGAGAGAGAGAGAGAGCGTGCACACAGAAGTAGGCAGAATGGCAGGCAGAAGCAGCGAGAGAAACAGGCTCCTTGCCGAGCAAGAAGCCCGATGCAAGACTTGATCCCAGGACTGTGGGATCAGGACCCGAGCCGAAGGCAGTGGCCCAACTAACTGAGCCACCCAGGTGTCCCCATAAAACTGGTTCTTGATAGGTTAAGACCAACACAGGACAATTATGAACAACAGGCAGTGTGATTCAGTTCTAGAGGGGCTTTCTTCTCCTTTAGCCATAGCCACATGTGGTGAAAAGTTACTGAGGAAACTCCCTACTAGCTTTAATAAAAAAAGGTATTAGAAATATTTACTATAACCCAAACTTTTATATATATAATATCTATAACCCAAACTTTCAGGTTTAGTAAATATTTGGTGTTTGTGCTTGCATTATAACAATATTACTGCTAAATAAAAATTTGGTGTTTGTGCTTGCATTATAGCAATATTAAAAGAATAAAACCAAACAAAACACCTGGGTACTACTGTTACTACTGTTGGTAGTGGTGGTTACTATTCTCAAGAAACTCATGCTCTGATGATAAAATAAAAATTGAGGCAACTGTAATTCTAGATAGGGTGAACAAATGATGTAAAAAGAGATGAAATTACTTGCTAAAGTCACACTAATTTTGGTTAATAAAAGAGCCAGAATTCAAGATACTTCATTCTTTCCTTATTTGACAGACTGCATCTTCCAAAATGGCTAAAGCACTGTTTCTGGTCCCTCATCCTCTCCAGAACCTTGCCACACTCCATTAAGAGGTGGAGTTCCTTGCCTGTCTTTGAATACTTGCCTTGGCAAATAACAATGCAATGGAAATGACCTGTCGTGGCTTTTGGGGCTAAATCCTACAAGGTGATACAGTTTCTGCCTGCCTCCCCCTCTTCCTCTCAGGATACTCACTCCTGGTATCTAGCTATCCAGATGACTATCTATCTAGCAAGGAAGCTCAGACCACAAAGAAAGGCCACATGCAGGCATTCTGGCTGGCTGTTGCAGCTAAGTTGTCAGATGACTACTGGCATAAGCCATCTGACATGGAAGTGAGAATGCCTTTATTTTATTTATTTATTTTTTTAAAAGATTTTATTTTTAAGCAATCTCTACACCCAACGCAGGGCTAGAACCCACAACGCTGAGATCAGGAGTTGCATGCTCCTCTGACTGAGCCAGCCAGGGGCCGTGAGAATGGCTTTGGATTACTCCCACTCCTCAATATCACCATGAGCCATTGAGCCACACTGACACATACCAGAACAAAGATGAACCATCTTCTCTGAGATCTACACAAATTACATATTTTTTGAGCAAATCAAAAATTATTTTTTTTAAGCCATGAGTGTTGGAGTAATTTGTTACACAATCATGGTAACTGGAACATACTTTACGTTCGAAGATTGGAGCACCGAAGAAAGACTAGGTATAGAGAATGGACCTTGAAGGATTGACAGGATAATGATGTATGGTAATATTTCCCCACAGAGTATGCTAGAAACAAAGAGTTCTGTGGTCAAATGAGCTTAAGAAACTGTAGGTTAAAGCAGAGGCTGCAAATTGGTGGCCTATAAGCCGATCTAGCCAAAAGACATTTTTGTCCACTCAAAGTGGATCTAAAATTTTCCATCAAAACCCAGATTTCAACAAGTCAAAACCACAATGAGATATCACCTCACACCAGTCAGAATGGCTAAAATCAACAAGTCAGGAAATGACAGATGCTGGCGAGGATGCGGAGAAAGGGGAACCCTCCTATACTGTTGGTGGGAATGCAAGCTGGTGCAGCCACTCTGGAAAAAAGCATGGAGGTTACTCAAAATGTTGAAAATAGAACTGCCCTATGACCCAGCAATTGCACTACTGGGTATTTACCCTTAAGATACAAATGTAGTGATCCAAAGGGGCACGTGCACCTGAATGTTTATAGCAGCAATGTCCACAATAGCCAAACTATGGAAAGAACCTAGATGTCCATCAACAGATGAATGGATCAAGAAGATGTGGTATATATATACACAATGGAATACTATGCAGCCATCAAAATAAATGAAATCTTGCCATTTGCGACAACATGGATGGAACTAGAGCGTATCATGCTTAGCGAAATAAGTCAAGCGGAGAAAGACAACTATCATATGATTTCCCTGATATGAGGAAGTGGTGATGCAACATGGGGGCTTAAGTGGGTAGAAGAAGAATAAATGAAAGAAGATGGGATTGGGAGGGAGACAAACCATAAGTGACTCTTAATCTCACAAAACAAACTGAGGGTTGCTGGGGGGAGGGGGTTTGGGAGAAGGGGGTGGGATTATGGACATTGGAGAGGGTGTGTGCTTTGGTAAGTGCTATGAAGTGTGTAAACCTGGTGATTCACAGACCTGTACCCCTGGGGATAAAAATATATGTTTAAAAAAAAAAAAAAAGAAGACACCAACCAAAAAACAAAACAAAACAAAAACAAAAACAAAAAACCCCCCCAGATTTCAGATATCTCATGAAGATTTGTTAATATTGGGCCCACAGGACTAGAAGCAGCAACTCATAGGTGATATGTGGTATTTCCACTTCCTTACCGCCATTGCCAGGTCATTATCTTTATCTCCTGGAAGTAACTAGTTTCCAACTTCTGGATGAAAGTGAACATGTTCCTTACTGCATGACTTCCCAGGCTCTTCATATGCTAATGTGTATTTTAGATCTTTAAATGGGGATATAAACAATAGTCCTTAAATGTGTGCATTCGAACCTCTGAGTGTGCATCTGTCATTAGGGTTCTCTAGAACATAGCTTGGAAAATGCTGATACAGAGATGGGGCATCTGAAGTTCCACAAAAAGAGAACTCTTTGGTGGGATAAATTTGGTGTATCCTGAGAAACTACCAGGGACAGGAATTTACCACATATAGTTTGTTTTCATGTGATTGTTTCCAGTGAAACTCATCTCCAATTAGCCAGCAGGTTCTCTAACCCTCACATCTGCTGTGTGAATCAGAATTCTTCAAGAATCTGTTGTTTTTGCTCTAGAAAAGGAAATGAAACCCAGAATGTGGAGGGAAGAATTAAAATAATTTTTGCAGGATTTTAAGAAGACAACTCATTTGATGAATTTATCTTGTCAATGCTAACTAACCATTTAAAATGGCTTTGAAATTACATATAATTATGTATACAGATTGGACAAAGACTGGAAGAAACATTAAAAAATGAAAGCAGTTAATTTATTAATGTCATGGGAATTCTGGGTAATTCCTACCCTTTCCTCCCCCAATTTCCTGATTTCCCTTATTGTTGTTGCTTTTTAGAATAACTTAAATGAGAGAAAACCTTTAATAAAGGAATTATTTTTCTGGTGAACAACAACTTTTAAGTTCTATGATTGGTTCAGGGACCATAAAAAATGTAAATATCCTTAGTAATAGAAATAGTGATTAAGAGCAAAAGTTTTGGAGTTACTCTTGATAAGAATCCTAGTCCTATTACTTAATTGTGATGTGACGTTGAACATATGACAAAATCTCTCTATGTCTTGGTTTCTTCACATTAAAATGGTGTTGTTAGAGGAGATGATTGAGAGGCTATGACTGCCAGTGGGCCCTTGAGCTAAACATGAGTCATTAGAGGGTCCCTCACCTTCTCCCCCATCTCTTGGATGTCTGGTCTGCCTACTGTTCCCACAGTGAAAGCTGTTCTGAGGATGCAGTCTTGAGAGGGGAAGGTATTGGGGAGACTATCTGGATGGTGTATATGACTGAACCCAATGAGTATGGTAACATTTGTGTAAACATTTTAAGATTCTGGTGGACAGGTATAGAGATCTCATAATGCAGCCACATAAGACAAGCCTCATATGTAAGTTCCCTTGCTTATTAAACCTGCCACCTACCCATTTGGTGCAGTCTGCCACTTTTCTACCTCTCTCCTTGCCCTCTGTGTTTGGGCCCAGTTTATGAACCAACAAATGGTGAGCCAGCCAGGAGACCCAAGTGACAGGCCTTAGGAAAGCTAGGCATTTGTAGGAAAATCTTGTGTTGGCCGCCGACCTCCATGTGGGCAGAGGTGGCCCATGTGTTAGATGTTTGTGGATCACCATGTGAGTCTCAGGACACCCTGAAAACACCAGCATGTGTGATACACTTGTTTGAGAAACTACACATAGCACACTGTGGCAAAGAAGAAAAATGAGCAGCTGCCCCCATGGACTGGCCTCTCGTGCAGGTGGCTTGTCTGGCCCCTGATGTCCAGCTAGAGGCCGAAGCTTGAGTTAGAAAGTTGAAGAACTGAGGCCACAGAAGGACATGCAGTTGTCAACTATTTTTCTACCTTTGGGGTTGGCAGAGAGGGTGGGAGAGAAAGATAATAGTTTGGAGAACGTAATGGTCAATTTTACAAAGCTCAGAGGGTGCAAGATGCCTTGGGTTAAGATCCAACAGCTTGTGACAAAGCCTGAGAGGGATGCTGAGAGGTGGAAGGAATACCTGGAAATTGAAGAGAGCCAAGAGCAAAGAGGGGGATGCTGTGATTGACAGTGACTACCAACAGCCTTACGCAGGCTGACCCTGAGCACCAAGGGAAATGTAAATAGTAACCACTCTAGGTTTCCAATAATAAAGAACTACACCCCAAAACTCTTAGGAGAAACTTGCATTTTTTTCTCTTCCCTTGAAGTTATAAATCTTATCATGTCCTTGAAAGATAAGTACCCCAGGAAGCAACTAAAGCCCTGCCCATAATTTCCTGAGACCTAAGGAAAAGAAGGGGGAGGGACATTTTTAAAAATACAGATTGCTGTAGAGGCTTCCTTGTTCCTTTTTTTTTTTTTTTTTTTTTTTTTTTTTTTTTTTTTTTGTTTTGTTTTGTTCCAATTCCTGTCCACAACCACCATAAGATTACTAATTAAGGGCACATACAAATCTTAAAAGTCTTCTCTACAAATACTAATGAAAACATTAGCTGTGTGAGTAACTTTCACTTGTTCCATCTGCCAGAGACACACCAGATTGAATTGTTTTAGAAACCAGTGAATTTTACATCATACCAGATTAATAGCTAGTTTTGGAATGAAAGCTATGGGATCTCTGTTCGCATATGTTATGTTTGCCCATAGATATATATTACTTATGTGATGTTTTTCTTCCTCCAGAGATTATGAACAAAATTAATTTGCAAAATATCTCTATTTAATTGGCTTAAAGAAAAGTAAGTTTTGGAGCTCCTGGGTGGCTCATTCAGTTAAGCATACGCCTTCAGCTCAGGTCATGATCCCAGGGTCCTGGGATTGAGCCCCACGTCAGGCTCCCTGCTCAGAAACTAAAGCTTAGTTTCTTTCATCTGTTAAAAGGAAAAAGTTTTCTTGGACTATTAGTTTATTCTTGATGAGATGATGCTCTTTACTTTTTAAGTAATCTGCCTAGAAAACAAGATTCTGCGTTTTACAAAAATTCATTGTCCCTTTGGTTAAATTGATAATTAAGTTTGTTTCACAGTGACCTTTTCAATCAAGTGTTTAAAACCTTTTGATATTTTTAACAACGTTCATCAAAATCAAATTTAATATTTATTTATTTGTCCAAAATCAAATCTATTTATTTATTTATTTATTTTTAAGATTTTATTAATTTATTTGACAGAGAGACAGACAGTGAGGGAGGGAGCTCAAGCAGGGGGAGTGGGAGAGGGAGAAGCAGGCTCTCTGCTGAGCAGGCAGCCCCATGTGGGGCTCAATCCCAGGACCCTGGGATCATGACGTGAACCAAAGGCAGATGTTTAACCACTGAGCCACCCAGGCGCCCCCAAAATCAAATTTTAAGTGACGGCTTGTGGACCTTGTCCTAACTTTGAGATTTTTCAGATCCCGGAGCATCTCAAAAGATATGTTCTCTCTCCTTATACAGCAAAGCTATTAAACTAATTAGGCTTATTTGATACATTAACTTAAAAAGGATGCATTATTAGATAAACTTTCCTTAGGGTATATTTATATAGAATTCCTGAAAATCTGATACATCCTGATATAATGTTATCAGTCATAATTTTGAAATGTATGTCGCAGAAATAACCAAATTTCCTTGTCAATTGCATTATAGTGAACGCTCATCAGATCTTTAACTATGGCCATTTTAAAAGTCTTTTGTAACTTAAAGGCAGTTATTTTACTCTGATGTTTTTGTAAATATCTTCCTGCAAAAGTGCTTTATCTTCAAAAAGATTTTTGGAAAAGATTGACAAGTACAGAGTTCTAATAACTAAGACCTATTTACCTTCATGTGGGAGAGACAATAATGGACCTTTTAAGTGCTTCCCTAAGGCTACATGCAAAGCTTCTTGCTATGTCATGGGATGGTAGGCCAAAACCTGTGACTGTTCTTCCCCACATCAATATAATAGGCCCACTACACTGATAATATAATATTTACTTATGAAGAGTTGTCTCTGTTGTGGGACAGCCTTTAGGCTTTGCTGGAACATCTGCGAGGGAAAGACAGGCAGTAAACATCTGGAAAATTCAAAGCCCACGTGTTGCTGTAAAGTTTCTGGAAACTGGTTGTATAAGACACACATTATTCCAAAAGCTGTGATTGACAAGACGCAAGCCTACCTAACCCTCCAAAACAGGAGAGAGATGAAAACCTTTGTAGGGATATTAGGGTTTTGGCGGACTTTTATTCCCACCTGGCATAGCGCCTCTGCCTTTTATACCGCCAGATAAAGAAAAGGATACATACGGAACTGGGAATCAGAACAAGTCACCTTTGAGAAGGCAAAGATACTCATAAAGCAGGTGAAATCTCTAGACATTTCCCACACAGGGCTACCACTTAAATTAGATGTGTCTGTGATTCCAGAAGGTATGGGTTGGGCAATATGACAGAGACAACAGGGGGAGAGAATACCCCTAAAATTTTTGCCCCAGCTCTGGAAGGGGAGATAAACCTGATGTACCCATAGAGCTCATAGCAGTGTACACAGCGCTCCCTCAGGTCGAGCCTCTCACAGAGGAACAGCATATTGTGGTAAGAACGTCCCTTCCTACCAAGGGGTGAATTAAAAATATGTTTCCCATTTTGACTAGATGGTTTTCCTATTTGCAGCAGAGGAGTGCCTTGTCTGCCTGGCACTATCTCTAGAAATGCAGGGGCTGCTGGGTTTTGTAGGTATGCAGAGCCTCTAGATGCCCTGCCCCAATTCCTGTGAGGCCCCTATGGCCTGTAGAGAGAGAGCAGGGGATATTCTCATTGATGCCTGGTATACAGATGCCTAGAAGCAAGAATGAATCACAGCATCCAGTGAGCTGAACTTGGGAGTGTTCTGGCTGGTGATCACTCATGAGCCCTGGCTGTTAACCCATTACACTTACAGTTGAATGGTTCTAAAGGGATTAACCCCATGGCTCAGACAATCAGAAACCAAAGGATAGATGGCCATGAATAAGCCCTTGTGTGGTCAAGATATATGGAAAGACATTTGAGTTTATCTGCAAGAGCGTGAGGCTGTCTTCACTATTATCCATGTACTAATCATAAGGCATTGATCCCCACTGGAAATCAGGAAGCTGATGCCCTAGCCTGGGCACAAGCGATAACAACTGACTTCTTTCTTTCTTTCTTTCTTTTTTTTTTTTTTTAGATTTATTTATTTATTTGAGAGGGGTGGGGAGAGACAGAGGGGGAGAGAGAGAGAGAATCTTTAAACAGACTCTGTGTTGAGTGTAGAGCCCGATACGGGGCTTGATCCCACTACCCTGACTGAGATAACGACCTGAGCTAAAACCAAGAGTCAGATGCTTAACCAACTGTACCACTCAGGCACCCCACAGCGGTCTCTTTAGTAGATAGGAAAGACTAGATGCATAGAAAAAATGGCCACTACAGTGCCCAGGTGGAATGATAGATTGTCAAGGATGCAGGATTGCTTTTGAAATACACTGACTTGGTTAATGCATTAAGAGCATATCTCTTGTGTCTAAATAATGCCCAAGGCAGTTGCCAGAGAAGTCTGGGGCCATCCACAGGAGTTCCTAACCTGTAAAAGACTGGCAAATTGATTATACTTGTTCCCTCCCTTAGAGGGAGGGTTCTAAATATGTCTTGGTTTATGGGAACACTGCCTCTGGCCTAACCCAAGTTTTCCCATCGCTGTGCAAACCAGGCTGCCACCATTAGGGAATTAGAAAAGCTGAATACCATGTACAGATACCCTTGTTGAAAAGACAGTGATCAGGGGTCACATTTCAAAGGCGATAATATGCAAGACTGAGCACAAGAATGACTTTGAACAGATAGGTCCCATGTCCCCTATAACCCACAAGTGGTAGAGTTAATGGAAAGGAAAAATAAAATATTAAAGCAATGGGTTAAATTACTTATAGGTAAAGCTATCTTAGGTGGGTAGACTAAAGTACTGTTCCAGGCTTTAATTCATTTGAATGATCAACCAGTAGGGCCTGTTGCCCTCTGTGTCAAAATGGGGACCCTGGTGCTATAAAGATATAAAAGTCATGAGAAACAACTATTTTCCTGACTTTCACCATCAATCAATGTGCTCTACTACCCAGAAAGGTGTCATCTATTGGACTTTACAAAGTCTCACTAGAATGGGTAAATGACTTGGCACCCCTCCACTGGGCTGTCCTGTTATAGGATGAACCTGTTGAAATGCCCTATACCTGGGATGGAACATGCATCATTGGAAGAGGGGAAAAAATGGGGGTTCTGGTCTAGTATATCCCACCCCAGTCTACCTTCTCATGCCTGACAGTGCTGTCTCCCTTGGCCAACAATGATTGTATGTATAGATGGGTCAAGTTCCTAAAGCTATCAACCTCCCTCTTCTCAAAGCCAGGTAGAGAGGTTCTGTTTTCCACTGATAAAACCATATGTTTGCCTTCTTTTTTCCTTCATTGGTCTGGAGGACACTACAGCACACACAGAAACTCTTATAAATTCATCCAACAAGACTTAAATGATAGCTAGTAAAGCCTGTCCTTAATAAATACTGAAATGTCTCTAGTGAAAAAAAGCTGTCCTCCAAAATAAGAGAGCTTTGGGAATTATTACTGCTTTATAGAGAGACACCTGTGCCACTATCTAAAGAAAACGTTATGTGTTCCTACCTGATGAGCCTAGTATACATCATCTTTATGAAATCACATAAAAACACAAAGGAATGCCCTGAGTGAGACAAACCCCAGTCTAGAGGACTTACTGATTTACTATCAGGGGTTTGGATCATGAGGCTATTGATGAAGAAAACTATTACTTATTTGGGGAATCATCTTTATCTATTTTCTTTTACATGTGGCTATATTGTTACTATAGTATCTGTCTCCAGCGCAGCCAGACAACCCCAAATAAGTCACCTCCATGTCACCCCTTGCTGACCACCCAGGTCAGCAGAAGAGGGGGCACATACGATTGTGAGAGCCCATCAGGAGAGAGATAAAACATTACGAGGGGTCATTAAGAGGAGGTGACCACTGGTTAACCCTTGAGTTATAGGACCTGGGCAATTGGAGGCTCTTTATCCCTTCCTTTGTCCTTGGCATGTAACTTCTGCCTACAGCTCCCACCATGGGAGCCACTTTCAAAGATATAGCTCTTAGATAGTAAGGTTTGACTGCAACCTTCTGCACTGAATATGTCACGGAACCCAGTTAGGCTCTGTAGAAAAACTTTTCACATTTGGCAGGAGCGTGTGGAGATCTATTCATCTTGCTGCCCACGACAAGCCCTGGAACAAAGTTGCTTTGCTTCTTAAACCTGACGCCTATCAATCTAGAGTGCTCTGCCTCATTTTTCAGCCTCTCCTTGCTCTCCATGGAGTCATGCTCAGCTGATAGGGCTGCCATGAGAACTGAGTGAAATGACAAATGGCCCTAGGACATAGAGCCCAGCAGGGATAACACTTATAGCTGCAACTAAAGCAACCTGAGAATGTCTGAGCATGGAAACAGGTTCTTTCCTCTTCCCATTTCCTTAGCTTGAGGGCAAGGCAACCAGGACATTGGTTTAGGAGCCATTCCTTTGTAACTTTTTCCCCTGGTGATAAAGAATTTAGCTTGCTAGGTCTAATAACCATGTAGACACCACCCTCCATGTTGAAAATCTTCCTCCTCTCGCCCTTTAGGGATATTTAAGGAAAAAAAAATTGGGTCAGTTGTTTTTGCAAAGTCAGATTAAAAAAATCCCTGGTATCACATTGATCAGACTGTACTGATATTTAGGCTTTTTTTCCTTTTTTCTTTTTGACTACCTGATTGTTACAATGGTTGACCAGGTGTGAAGAGAGTCTAGATCTGGTCTGTTATCTGAGAGTATTGGGGAAGAAGATGGTTGAAGCTGTTTTCTTTGACACTGGAATCAAACTAGCTGACTCAGTGGTCAGGCAAAGATTCTGAAAAGCCACCAGGAGCTCCCCGGCCCTGGATCAGGTGCTGGTATCTCATGGGAAAGGGAATGTGCTCATGCTACCTTGAGCTAAGATCCAGATGTTCATAGCTACTGTGGAGCTAGGTAGTTTCTGCTATACCCACTAATGCCTCAGAAAAATTCCAGATGGTCAAAATCATCACACATTCTCCTTGTGTACTGATTTATTGGCCTGTGAGGATTAATTTGGATGGAACTGGAGAAATATTTTCTCTGCCAAGGATACTAGGCATTGAATCTAGTTTCTTGGCAGTGGCTGCCTAATTCCCAGTATCAAAACACAGAAGAGAAACCCAATATAATGGCAGGCCAGAGACTCCACAGGCTCAGGGAAAAAACCCACTGTTGGAACATTCTTTTCTACAGAACCTAACAGAAAATGGAAAGGAGGCTATGGATGGATTGACCTTCCTCTATTTTCAATTATTAGACTGTACTGGCAAAATTTGCTGACTTTAACAAATGACATAGACCTGCATTGGTTTTGGAGCTATGTTATAATTAGAAACACGTTTTGAAAGGCTGGATGCAATATTTTTAAAAAGAAATACTTAGATGTACAAGAGAGTAGTGCTTTTCCAAAGTCTTTATAAAATGGATTTTTTTCATATAGAATCTTTTAAAGTATTTCATAAAATTTGAAGGGTAGTATTTTCTCAAAATAATTTATTCTATATACTTACACATTTAGTACACTCAGCAAAATTATCAACAAGCCTACCATGTAACAGGCAATATTCTAGTCACCAGGGTATAGCAGTAAACAAGACAGATGCTGATCCTGCCTGGAATGTGCAGTGTGGTGGGCAATCCAGTCCTGGAAGAAAGGGTATTCTGGGAGCAAAGAAGAGGGGAACCCAACCTAGACTTGGGAGTTTGATGATCTTCCTAGACGCAGAGAAAGCCAAGTGAGACTCTAAGGGTGAACAGAAGTTAGCCAGGTAATGGTGTGAGGAAAGAACATTTCTGCTAGGAAGAATAGCATGTGCCAAGGCTCACAGGAAGATTACATGGCCTATTCTGGGAACTGATGATTATTATGATGCCAGTGTAGACATCAAGAGGTTGTAGAGACAAAAATGGTTCAGACCATGAAGGACCTTATAAGGCTAGGTCAATGAGTTTGGACTATATTCTAAGGGTAAATGAAAACCCATTACTTAGTTCTGTATTTAAAAATATTATTCTGACTGAAATGAAAATAATGGCATAAGTAGGGCATTCTATCCACTTTGGAGGCAACAAGGCAAGTTACTTGGCTGTTAGAGTTTTCCGTATAAGAGATGATGGTGCCTGGAATAGAGTGTTGGAGTGGAGGTGGTGACAAATGGGTGGATTTGAGAGCTAGAACAGGAAAGGTGAAGCAGGGTCATGGTGAAGACCTCAGATCTGGGTATGTTCAGCCTGAAGTACTTCTGGTGTATGTTTGAGCACAGATGTTGAGTAGGCTCTTGGCTACATGGCTTTGGTCTCAAGAAGAAAATCACAGTCAGAGCTATGGACTAGAATGTGACTAGAATGTGACTAGAATCACATGAAGGGGTGTGCTGAGCCAATGTGTCAGGAGGGAGTACAGGCTGTCCGGCATTGTGCTCTGGGGAACATCAATAAGGAATAGACGGAGGAGGAAGAACTCATTGCAGAGAAACTCCAAAGGAAGAGAATCCTGAAGTGAGAAAAGTGTGTACCAGTGTGGAGTATTGTGGCTGCAGCACCCCTATGAGCATGAACATCAATAGAGATGTGATGTTTTTGTCCACAGCAACATCCATGGGATAGAGGTAGAGGCCATGTTGCCATGGATCGAGGACACATGAGAATAAAAAGACACTGTCATACACTATAACCGTAAATACAACCATCTTTGGAGTGTTTGTGGAGTTACTGAACGGGTATCTGAAGTATCTGAATAAATCTCATCTTCATTTAACTGGCTCTTCCCCCTCCAATTTCATGCTTTTACCCCTACCTACCCGCTTTCCAATCTATTTACCTATCTAACCTTTAACTGATAAGCCAAATGTCTTATTTGAACCTTAGCCAAGGCTAGGAATATGAGTAGGTAAGGAAAGGAATAGCTATGTTTTCTTTTCCTGTTTATTGTCTCATAGAATCTGAGCATTGCTTCAGGAAGGAAGAGGCCTTAGGAGCATCTCTCCTAAGATGAATTGTGGGGCTGGGGCAGAAAAGAGATAAACTAGGAGGCTTTTGCAATAATCTGGGTTGAGACCAGGGTGATTGCAACAAAAACAGAGAAAAGAGTTAACTGAGATTTTCTCATTGAAGAAATAAGAGGATTTAGTGACAAAACTGAATTGCTTCTTACAATGCTGTCACCTTGATTATGTATGACTTTTACGGAGCTTTCAAGTGCATTAATTTATTTGACCTTCATAAGTGAGTTTTCCAAGGTCACCAGATAGTTAATAACTGAACCAGGCCCAGACCCACACCTCCTAATTCCTGCTCTTTATACCCTTTTCATTAATGCAGCCTTGATTCCATCGTCCCACTCTGCAGCTCTAACCTATCCTTAGCTTTAAGAATCAATCAATGTTGTTGCTTGGCAAATATTATCTTGGTAGGAGGAAAGAGCAGAACAGAGCCCTTCTGCTTGTCTCCTGTCACTTAATTTTCTGAGACAAACCAAGTTCATTCTGTTTAGAAATACAAGGTCATTGATACTGCTCTCAGCTTCTTTTTTTATCAGGAATGAAGGCAACTTGAGTGGAATGTTAAAATGGGAGACTTTCAGTTTAAAGGTTGGCTTCAGTTCCAAAAAAAGGAAAAAGGAAAGGAAAAAGAATGAAAATAGGTCCCTGACTATCTCTCTCTCTCTCTCTCTCTCTCTCTCTATATATATATATATATATATATATATATATATAGGATTTGTTAAAAGAATGGTATATATGTATACATATTTCCAACATTTTGCCTGTACCCCTTATAAAAGGACTAATGTTGAAGATGCCAGAGAGGAGCATTTCTAGGCAGTGAGTGGTCAAGGATGTGTGTTTCTTATGACCAGGTTTGAACCACCAAGAGGTGAGCCAACCCTGAGTTACTCAATATTCTACCCAAGAGGACTTCCTGGATAGGAGAGGATTAGTGACCTTCTCAATGGCATCAAAGTTGGATCTTCCCAGCAGGAATCTCTGAGAGACCCACAAAAGCAGAACATGAAAGAGTATACTCATGTTACACATCCCATTGAGCCCAGAGAGTGCTTATGCCAGGCTATGATTATACCTGACACCTAGGGCTGGGTTCCTTCTCCTACTCCTCACTGTTCTAGTCCTGCCTTGGAGAGCTCAGGAGCTGTGACTAGTGAGTAGAGTGAGCAGAAGTGGAGCCAGGAGACAGAAGGCCCACCTGGTAACTTCCTAACAATGGAAGATCAGGCCTACTGGTGTCCTAGCTTGGGGAGGAGAGAAGCTCTAAATTGTGAATATGGAAAGAGTCATATAATTAGTATAGAGAACTATATATCTTAGTTATGGAAATAACACTACTTTTGGGGATGAGATCATCTGGAGGACTTTTTATTATCTTAGAGTGACTGGAAAAGCTATAGGTTGAATTGTGTTTTCCCAAAAGATATGGTATAGTTAGTTGTAAATCTCTGTCTCTGGTATCTTATTTGAATGTGATCTTATTTGAAAATAGGGTCTTTATAGATTTAATCCAGTTTAGATGAGGTTCTTACAGTGGGTTCCATTCCAATATGACCGGTGTCCTTAAAGAAGGAAATTTGGACACAGGTGCACCAGAGTGGAGAATGCCATGTGAAGACACAGACATGGAGGGAAGACAGTCATGTGAGGACTGAGGCAGAGACTAAAGTTACGCCACCACAAGCCAAGGAATGCCTGGGGCTACCAGAAACTGGAGGAGACAAGGAATGGTCTCCCCATTCTCCCACTCTCCCAGAGGCTTTGGAAGGAGCATGGCCCTGCCAAAAGCTTGACTTCAGATTTCTAGCCCCCAGAACCGAGACGATAGATTTCTGCCATTTTAAGCCAACCAGTTTATAGTGCTTTGTTACGACAGCCGTGGGAAATCAATACAAAGGACCAACCCATGATTTCAGGGAAATCAATACAAAGGACCAACCCATGATTTCAGGCAAGAATTGGGATAAAACCATCTCACAAATGGGGTTTGAATGGGTAGAAGATAACCTGAAATTTTCTTATTCTCTCGCTCTGTCACGTTCTGCCATTAAATGAAGTGAGAGCCAAGAGACCTGATATGTGCTCAACAAATACTTGTGAATGAAAGATTTCTGAGCTTGCTGAGATGTACTCTTTCTCACACTCTATGTCATTTCTCAAATGAGCTTATGGGCATTATTTCTATTTTTATTTTTTATTATCTTCTAAAGATTCTGTTTATTTATTTATTTGTCAGAGAGAGAGAGAGAGAGAGAGAGAGCGAGTGCACAAGCAGGCAGAGAGGCAGGCTGTGACTGAGAGAGAAGCAGACTCCCTACTGAGCAAGGAGCATATTGCGGGACTCCATCCCAGGATTCTGGGATCATGACCTGAGCCGAAGGTGGCGGCTTAACCAACTGAGCCACCCAGGCATCCCACCAATTTTATAATGATAAAGCTGGTATCATAGAAATTACATAACTTGTCCAAGGAAAATGGCTCATAGCACAGGGCTGAGATTTGAACATAGGTCTTCATGACTCCAGTAAATGCTTTTTTATTTTACTCCCCAGAAAGCACTGGGGAGATGTCCAATGGCCTGTGTCCTCTTGTAGTTCATATTCAGAGAACTATGCCTCATTGGAAAATATTTCTTAGAATCTGAACGCAAAAATGCATTCTTTGGGCAATTTTGATTCTTAAAATGACTAATTGAAAAGTCTATCTAGAGGAAAACAGGCAGAGAATAAGTTGTGTAACTCAAGTCAGTTCAACATGGATTAAAACCTAGACTCTATGTCTGTGTTATGTTGCTGGACCATGAACCTGAGAAAGGCAGTTCTTGACCTTAAGTAGCTCACAGTCACTGGAAGGAAGTTTTTGTGGTGTTGAAAACTATTCTGGACCAGAAGTCAGAAGACGTGAACTCTTGTCTTGGTACCATCACTCCCAAGGAAAGTGATCTCAGCCGAATAAAATAACCCTTTTTTAAATTTCCAAATGTTTGGTAAATTTTTCCATAAACTGTGTAGAGTTACACTAGAACCAGGTGATGCTACTGTTTTTTAGAAAAACTTTTCTTGTATGACTTAAATGTCCAAAGAGATGTGACACAATCTGTCAGGATAATGAGTACTGCTAACTAGTTAAGCACAAACAATCCTGTTTAAGTTCGTAAGGACCAAACTGAATTAGGAGCTTCCCCTCTTGGAACCAGAGCTTGTGATTTATTTTTTAAAAGGATATTTAGAATCCTAGAACACTGCTGACTCAAGAGAAATGTAAAGGTCAATTGTTACATCTAAGCTATGCTGTCATGACATTTGAATAATTAAAAGGTTGTTCTCAGAGATAATTGTAGTCCCACATTTTAACTAAGTATTTAATGCCAATAAACTATAAACATGCTCTGTTTTCATATGGTGAATTCTCCAGAGCCCATTAACTGTCCAGATGGCAGAGAATAGAAGGATTAAAACAGATTTAAATTAGGGCTCACCTAAATCTGTCCAAGTTGACTTACGTGAGTGTTAGGAGCATATTTTTAGAGCTGTCCTGAACTCATTCAAAATTTGAGGGGACAAGGCCTTTGTTTCATTTAGGTATTTGTACTTGGGTTGATATTTTTTGATAAAATACTTGAAAAATTAAAAAAAATCAGGTCTTATGATTGTTCTGTATCTTCATTGTCAAAATATACATAGATTCTGCCATAAATATAAATTCACTCCCTTTTAGCCTTCACTAAATTTTAATTTTATAGGTACATATATGTATATATATATTTTTTATTTAATGCTCACCACTACTTCTAGATATCGAGGATTCTCTGGGCATTTTGCTTATATGAAGATTTCTCTGTTAGATTCTTCAGGAAGAACTCATAGGAAAATACTCCTTTAGCTCTTTCATTTCAATATTTTGAATGACAAAAAAAATTAGGTCTTCCTTTTAGATAATTAAAAAGAAAAATAATTCTATTAAATTTACCGCTTAGATATAATAGCTGGTAGTACTTTGGTATATCTTATCTTGGGCTTTCCCTGTATATATACATATAAAAACTATTGCTAATGAACTGTCAGGCCAGTTACTTCCTTCCCTGAGTTCCAGATTTCTCATTTATAAAAAGAAGTTAAAGCATTTACTTCATAGGATAGTTGTTTTTTGTTTTGTTTTATTTTTTTAAAGTAGGCTTCACACCCAACATGGATTCCAACACCCGGCTTGAACTCACAACCTTGAACTCACAAGACCTGAGCAGAGATCAAGAGTCGGATGCTTAATGGACTAAGCAATCCAGGCAGCACTCAAAGGATAGTTGTGAAGAGTTTATTTCATGATACTTATAAAATACTTAGCAGAGTAGCCGGAACATAATAAATGCTCACTACGTGTTAGCAATTACAAGTATTTTATTATTTACTTGTGAAAGAAACCTTACTGTACATGTGGTTGTGTAGCCTTTTATTATGAACATATTTACATGTTGTTAAATACATAGCATATCATTTTAATGGCCCTGAAATATCCCATGACATAGATTTATCTTAATACATTTTACCTTCACCTATTTATGCTATTATGAAAATTTGCACCGGATACCCTAAGGCATGTATCTTTACTGCACATGAGCAGTTATTTCTTTAGGATTGTTAAGGACTTGCTGGGTCAAAAGGCACAAACATTTTGAAGCTTTTGATATGTATTGTGAAATTGCCTTTCAGAAATACTGTATAAACATTCTATGTCAGCAGTGAGTATTATTGTTTAGACAACTAAACAATTCTTGCCACAGGGGCAACTAATGAAGCTAGCATTCTTTCCCCCCACATACATGTTCCTTGTAGAAAATTTTTAAAATTGTCTCTGGTTGATGAGAAGATTTTTAATGATTCACTTTATTTAATGGTAATAGGACTGTTTGGGTTGCATATGTCTTCTTGAGTCAGTACTGGTAAATTATATTCTACTAGGAATTATTCCATTTCTCTAAATTTTTCAACTTTTGAATTTTTTTTTTTTACTACTTTTAGGTCTAATGGCTAATGGCTCTCTTTCAACTTCTAATAGTATTTATGTGTGTCTTTTCTCTTTTTTTTTAAAAATTCAACTATCAGAAATTTGTTAATTTTATTAGTCTTTAAAAAAGACTGGCTTTTTTGTACTTTATTACATCTTTGTTTTCTAGTTTATTAATTTCTGCTAAGCTTATAGTTTTGTTATTCCCATTTTCTTTGAGTTAATTGTTTGTTTCTTAACTTTTTTTTTTTTAAAGATTTTATCAATTTATTTGACCGAGAGAGATCACAAGTAGGCAGAGAGGGCAAGCAGAGAGAGAGAGAGAGAGAGAGGGAAGCAGGCTCTCTGCTCAGATGCGGGACTCGATCCCAGGACCCTGAGATCATGACCCGAGCTGAGGCAGCGGCTCAACCCACTGAGCCACCCAGGCGCCCTGTTAATTTTTTAGGTATCTTAAATTGATGCTTAATCTACAATGTTCAGTCTTCTAATATAAATATTAAAGAGTATCTAGTAGTTTTTCTTAAAAGTTGTACTTATTTATTTGAGAGAGAGAGAAGGGTGTGGGGCAAAGGGAGAGGAAGAGAATCTCAAGGGACTCCCCATTGAGCACAGAGACTCAGCCGGGGCTCAGTCCCATGACCCTGAGATCATCATGTGTGCCAAAATCAAGAGTTGGACATTTAACCCAACCGGTCCGCCAAGGCACCCCAAGAGTATCTAGTGTTCTTGAAGTATTGTTTTATCTACATTTTATAACTTTCATGTTATAGCATTTTGGCATTATTCATTTATAAGGGTTTATTAATTTCCAACATTTCTTTTGAGACTATGAGTTATTCTGAAGTGTGTTTTTAAATGACCAAATATATGGAGTATTGTATTGCAGTCAGAAAACGTGATTTACACTAAACTAATCCTTTGAAATACATTGAGACTTGCTATATAGCATGAGTGATTTTGTTAACTATTCCCAGTGTAGTTGGAAATAATGTATATTCTGCAGTTTCTGTACACAACATTTTATATATGTCTATTAAATTAAATCTTCTTATTTCTACTGATCCCTTTGCATGATTTTAATTTCTTACAGAGGTAAGAAATTATGGTAAATTTATTCACTTGGCCTCATAGTTTTGTCCACTTTTCCTTTATATATTTTGAATATATCTTTTTACTCACATACAAATTTTTAGTCACATGCAGGAAGTTTTATCTTCTTGCAAATTAAAGCTTTTATTATTAGTTAGGAATCCCTTTTGTTTTAAGGTTTGTTTGTTTGTTTGTTTGGGGAGTTATTTGTTTGTCTGTTTTTATCTGATACTAATAACCATGCCAGCTTTCCTTTGGCTTATCTGGCATATATTTTCCATAATTTTTCTTTCAGCCTTTTTGTGTCCTTATATTTTAGGTGTATCTTATATAAATTAATTTAACGTACTTCTGTAACAAAAGTCTAAAAGTTAATAAATATGTTCACCTTCCCTCTGAACAACACAAAACTTTAAACTTCAATTATAATTTTTATTATATTTTTTCTAAAAGTTCTATTTTCCTAAGTTTGCCCAGTTATTTTTGCTAGTCATTTATCTTTAGTTATGCTTTAAATTCCCTTTTGTTTATTTAAATATATTAAACATTCTTTTATATTCTATGTCTAATACTTCTCAAGTCTTTGAGGTCCAATCTTTCTATTTGTTGCTTCTCTTGACTTTCACTCATGGTTTCCTTTCTTAAGTGTTTTAAGATATCTGATTTTGAACTTACATATTTTTGTAAGTTCATCTGTGAAAATATCTTGAGATGATTTAAAAAGTGTTCCTCGAGGGAGAATGTGTACGTGTTTATGTATGTATGTGTGTTTATGTATACATTTGTGTTTGGGGTGTGTGTGTGTGTGTTTTCAGCAGGCAGCTGTAGGTACTACCATGAGGGGCTGCTTCAAAATGAATTCTTTGCTTGAGATTTTTAGGACGATGCAAGTTGTATGAATTATAGCATTGTTCCAAATTCTCTTAGACTATCCCCTGAGTAACTAACTATATTTTTATAGAATTCATCAAAGTTTCTAGTGTATTAATGCATCCTTATCTATTACTAGTAACTTATACACATTTTCCCCTCTTCATTGAAATGTGGCCCTTTAAGGACTCTAGCCTTTTAAAAACTTTACTCCTCACTTTTTTGGGGCTCAATATTTTGTCTATTATCATCATAGGACTTAAAATTCATACCTTCAGGTAAAGGGATTAGCAGACAATTTAAGGTAGCTGCTAGTGTTAGTGCTTATTTATACTTAGAATTTATGTTCTTGCTTCATAGCTTTGGATTCTAAGGATTTCTCTTGCTCTCTTTCAAGCTAACTCACACATTAAAAAATGATTTTAATATTTAATATCTGCATTTATATGTTAATATTAAATATTTATAGAAGTGTCAGAGGGTATATATTCTACTGTATTACAGAACTTACATTGTACTTCTAACTTTGTATTTTCCATTATATTATCAATGTAAAATTTACCCTTAATCAATATAATCTGTCCTTTATATTCCTTTTAATTCCTTTTGGTTTGTATTCTACTTTATTTGGTAATGTGTCTAATATACCTTTGCTCAATTCAGTGTTATGAATTTTTCTGTATAATTTTGTTTGTATTTCTTTTGAAAACATTGAGTTGTATTTTATTTTGGAGACTGTGTGAGTATCTTTGCTTTCTAACAGAAGAATTTAAGTTTATTGTGAATACTGACATAAAGGGACTTACTTTTTTTTTTTTAAGATTTTATTTATTTATTTGACAGAGAGAGATCACAAGTAGGCAGAGAGGCAGGCAGAGAGAGAGGAAGGGAAGCAGGCTCCCTGCTGAGCAGAGAGCCCGATGCAGGACTCAATCCCAGGACCCTGAGATCATGACCTGAGCCGAAGGCAGCGGCTTAACCCACTGAGCCACCCAGGCGCCCTAAAAGGACTTACTTTTATTCTTTTTGCCATCATTTGCCACTTTGACAAGTTTTTTCCTCTGCTTTTTTGTCCTTTATTAATTTGATAGTATTTCATTAATTTTTATTGTATTAGGTAGTTACCATTCAATTAAAAACAATTTTGATCTTTCATTTCTCTATTGATTCAACAATAAATATTATACTGAATTCCTTCATTTAAGGTGAGAGATTTATTATCTCTTTTACTCCTTTCTACCTCTACCTTGTCCTTCCTGTGTTGGCTGAAAAGTCAAGTTTTTAGACTCAAATTGTTAATAAAGACAGTATGTGTTTTCTTTCAAGAATAGTCTTAAAATATTTTTAGAAATTCTTCAAAGTTTCTGGCATTTTAGTGGCACTCATTTCTATTATCCAGTACTGACCATTACTTTCTTCCACCCATATCTGACTTCTTTGATTATTCCCATAATAGTTTGAGACAGAATTAAGGGCAGATTAACAACAGGGAAATAAAATCTAGAATTCAGAAAATTAAATTTCCCTTAAATTGCATTTAATTTGGGTGTTGGCACCGGAGCTGCCTCTACCTATTAATATATACTTAAAACACATGACTCCAACTTCAACTATATTAAAGAATAATAAAGAATAATGGAGCTCTTTGTTATAGCTTTTTTTTTGAAGAGTGTTAACAATCCCTTTTCTTAAAGCCATAAGTTCATTTGCTTCTGATAAGTTGTATAACTTTCCATGGGAATTAAAATATTTAGATACTAGGTCCACTTCTGTTATTAAACTTGGAAAATTTTGCTTAAAATCTCTCTGGAGAAGGCAACATTTTGTACAGAAAATCACTGTCCTTGGTGCTTCAAGGCTTGGGTTTGAATCCTGATTATTGCTACTTGCTAATGTATTAATGTGTACCTTTGGGTAATTTATTCATCTGTAAATGGATTGTTGCTATTTAACTCTCAGGTTTATTTTGAGGATTAAGTGAGATAGCCTATGTGCAAAACTTAATAGAAGTTTGACAAATAACAGATGCTTAATAATGTTATAGTATGGTAGGGTAATAGCAATGAAGGTATCTCAGAATAAAGGATTTGAAAAATAAATAACTTAATCAATGTATTGATTCATTTCACTAAGAAGAAAGCACTTCATATATATTTTAAAAATATTAGTTTCCTCCCTCACTGTTCTGATGTACCTTACTCCCTAATGACAGGCTTTTAAGGAGAAAAAAATTTCTAACATAGGTTGTTAATATTGGTTGTTATGGAGACCCTAGCCTCTAAGCTATTCAGCAAATCTAAAATCTGATAATCTTGTTGAAGGAGAGACTTTCTCCTTTGAGAGGAGAAAATATACTCTTTCTGGTAGAAGAGGTGGGGATTCATTCTGGGTTATGATGTATTATGATGTAATGATACTGATTTTCCTTATCCTTTTGCCTTGAGGTAAGGAAACATAAGTATTTGACCTAAAATCCTAAATTTGGAAGAAATTCCAGTTTCAAAAAGATTATCCAAATTTATTTACAGAATCAGGTATAAATTAAAATGCAACTGCATAACTTAATCATAAAGACTTAATTGCCTAGGCTTTTGTAATTTTTTTTCTTTGAATATAGTGTAATTCAGCATCATGTTTTTCAAATGGTGACAAACAATACTGGCTGTGTTCACCATCCAAAAATTACATTCAAAAAATAAATGGGATACCCCAGTCAAGCTTTTGCAAAGTCATAAACATTGTCACTTGATCAAGTTTTCCTAAAGAAAAGAGGCAGAGATGTACAAATGACTGCTAGACTATCAAATTATGCTATTGTGCTAATGTCTTACACTGAAGAGGATAAACAGGACTTTCTGGGTACATTGAATAAAGGCTGAATTCTATTTTCCAATGTCATATAAACTCATATAACTTCTGTACTTTTCCTACATTTGCAATCATAGTTTGTGATTATATATCTGTGTGCCATTCTATGAGTAGAGATACAAACAGTAAACAAGACAAAGTCTTTAGTCTCATGCAGTTTCCTGTCTGGTGGAGGGATATAATAACTGAAAAACATAAATAAATAAATAATATAATTTCGGATAGTTATTAGCATGTAGAGAAATGCTTACTCAGGACAATTATGGAAGACTTCTCTTAGAAAAGGTGATGAAGGCAGACCTCTCAAAGCGGGTGACATATGAGCTGAGACCTAAACAGTCTGGATAAGAGCATTCTGGGCAGAGAATATGGACATGGAAGTGAGTTTGGGAAGATAAGGGACAGAAAAGTCAGTGCGTCAAGAATGACCATGGTGTGGGGAGGAGGGAGGAGAGGGAATGATGGCAGGAGCCAATCACGTCCCTGGGCCTTTGCATCTCATTTTGTTTTGGCAGATTTTAACTGCCAGTATTAGTAGGAAGTAATAGGAGTGGATGTACCCCCTTGAGAAGAGAATATGGAGTTCTCTAGGAGAGCAAGCCTGGAAGCTGGGAGACAAGGAAGGAGGCTGTGGCTGAGGCTTGGGCCAGGGATGCTGTTGGTGTGAAGGCAGGTTTGAGAAGGAGAGATAACAGACGGGATTTTTTTAGTCTGGAGGTTGCTTCAATGGGACCTGATGCTGAATTGACTGTGGGGTGATAGGGAAAGGAAGAGCATTTTCTAGGATTTCTGTCTGAACAGATGGTGGTGCTATTACTGCCATGGGATAGGGACTGGTTTGGAATGGGAATCAAGAGTTCAGTTTTAGGTATGTTAGGTATACAATGGATACTAAAACCCAAGTGGTAGTATCAGTAGGTAATTAGATATTCAGTTTTGAGTCTCTGGGGAGAGGTCAAGGCTGAAAAATCAGATGGGAGCCATCAGGTTATAAGTGATATTTAAATCCACAGACTGAAAGAGATGATGAAGGAGAAAATGTAGCTGGAGAAGAGAGGAGGATCAAGGGCTGTGTCCTGGGGCTCTGTACTACTCAGAAGAAAGATACAAATGGATAAGCCAGCAAAGAAGACTGGGAAGGTAAGGCCTGGGAGGCAGGTGAAAGCCTGCATCACTTGGAGCACAATACACATTCCATACAAATATGCGGAAGAAAAGCATGAGTGATCTATCTGGCTTCTGTCTTCTCCGCCTGCCTCTTCACCACATCTCCTATCCCTCCTCCATCTCAGACTATATTCTTAGCAAACCTGGTGACACCTGCAGGACTTCAGTATGCCAGATGCTTACCCATGCCTGTGCATTTACATGTTTTCTTCCCTCTGCTTTTAATGCCTTCTTCCTTCTGCTCCCACTCCCTCTTCTAACTGTGAGAGGTATCCCTGCTCTTGAGAAACCTCCTCTATGCCTGCTGTGCAGGGTAAGTCTCCCTTCCATATGCCCTCGGGGGACCAGGGGCTTACCTGTATTCTAGTACTTAATATGCCAGTTAGGATTCTTACTATTTTATTTATTGATTTGAAGAGAGAGAGAGAGAAAGGGAGCACGAGCAGAGCGAGGGGCAGAGAGAAGCAGGCTCCCCGTTGAGCAGAGAGCCTGATGTGAGGCTCAATCCCAGGCCCCTGGGATCATGACCTGAGTCGAAGGCAGATGCCCAGCCAACTGAGACAGCCGGGTGCCCCAGGATTGTTAGTTATTTTTCTATTCCCCCAGATATTTGAGCAAGTTGAGGGCAGGGGTAGTAGGGTAGCATCTCCCATTTTGCTATCTCTGTGCCTCACATAGGGTCTCACAATGAGAGTCATTTTTTAAACAAACAAATAAAGTCATGCTTCTTAAACAAATAATTGAATGATTCAATTTGTGAGGATCACTTCAACTTCCTGGATGACTTTAAGTGGTTCTCCCTTCGCTTATGTATTCCCCTCAGACTCCACGGGCAGGTTTATGGTTAGCTCATCAAACCCACAGAGCAAGCAGGCCCTGTGCCCAGAGCACTCTCCCTGTGCTTAAGCTCCCGAAGCAGAAGATGCTTTCTGTTCTGCATATTTCACATCCATATTTTCTACACGAGAAACCTCCTTTGATAAAGCTTTAGAAACATCACCATTTCACCACAGAAACAATTTAGATATCACTGATGTAGAGGAGATAATAGGCATAGAGTGTGGTTAAAGTCCTATCACAACCGTTCCTTGGCAGTCAGCATCGTTAAGTGGACTTATGTAAAATGCGCCTGTTCTTTGGAAGATATTTCAAAGATCCTGTAAAAATCATCAAGTCCAACGAGTTGGAAAATTTCGACTGGATGGCACCGCTGCTCAGTCTCATGTTTAACAATGAGACTGTACTACACACGCACTGTCAACTTTGCGGAGCTATGGCATCTGGCCTGCTGCAAAGACTGACACGGCACAGCTGTGATGCGCAGCCAGGCCCTGCCGTGCAGCTCCGACTTCATTGGGACGCTAGAACCAGAGTTCTGGAACCAGGGCAGTGGACTATTTCTCATTTCATTTGCAAATGAACGGGCAGAGCAAGATGCAAGAAACTTTCACATTTGAATGGTCATAAATATATAAAGAACAAAGTTCACTTTGGAGCTAGGGTGAAGAGCTAAAGCTGGAAACTATTTTTAAAAAATTCAAAAAGAGGGCTATTGCTCAGGTCATTCATCCTTGAATTCTGGTTACGGCTGTAAAGAGTGTCCAGCCATATTTTTTTCCATGTAGGGTAGAATTATTTTGTAAATGGTACAGTATTTTTAGCTATTTGCATTGAACCTTGAGCGTCTGCCCAGAATGTGTCTTGTGACACATCCCTTGTAATTTGTTTTGCTGAAATGTGTTAACTTCAATAAGTATACTAATAAGGGGGAGAAAAACACTGAAGAGTGATAGAGAAAATCTGGGAAGAAGGCTAAGGAAAGCAAAAAAGAAGATTACAGGAATATTCAACCAATAATAAAATATATTAAAGCAAATGGAAGAATATAGTAAAATATATAATCCAGTGGCCAGCTAAGATGATAAAGGACAGATAGAGATGAGAAAAAACCTGAAAAGACAGATATATAGTAGGTAAGGAGGAAGATGATTGCCCATCTTTTAAAAAAGCACTTTAATCCTAGTGATATATTCTCTCTGAAATCATTATTCCCAGATTTAAAAAAAATTAAAAGATTGAAAATATACTATCCCTAAGAGCTTTACAGCAAACTGGACCTAGAAATGATTTTGGCAGAAACTGGAAAGTATAGTCTGGGAATAATAGAAGTAAGTAAACTTGCTTTTCTCTCTCACTGTTAGAACCTTGACAAGGAGCTTGTTAGATAAAGATTTGGTAATGAGAGAATTTCATTATATGCTGAAAGTGACCAAAGCTGGTGATGTAAGTTCATGCGAGTAATTTAACAACAAATCCAGTCATAACTAGATGTTCTCTTTTCCCATCTTGGTTTAAACTGCCGCAGCAGGAATTTAGATACAAAGAAAATATATTCTGATTAACACTATTGCAAGGCATCAAAATGGGTCGCTTAGGGAAGTTTTAGAATATTCTTTCTTATCAATTGCTAAAAATGGAACCGATACTCATGGATAGACAGCCCTTGGCAAAGGCAAAGAATCAGAGACTCGAAGACCATCTCTGCTGGGGAAAGCCTCAGAAATCTTGGAATCCAGAGACTCCCTAACTTGTCTCGCAGTCACCTGTGGAGCCTTTCAAACAGACAAAGGCCACAGCCAAGGCCAAGGAAATCACAGTCTTTTGGGGGGTGGGACACAGGCATCAGGCTTTTCTGGAAACTTCCCAGGTAGTTCCAATGGTAGTTCCCAGGTAGTTCCAGTGGCAGAAGAGAATTACAACCCAACTTTCTTGACTATTACCTGATACAAAACCAAGCAACTTTATTTTATGTTTATGAAATCAATACATTTTCATTATAGATAACTTGAAAAAATGTTGAAATTGCCAATGAAAATTAATAATCTCTCAATCTCACCATCTAGAGATACATTATTAATCTTTGTCGATACTTTTGCCTTTCCTTCTGCTATTTTCTCAAAGTCCATATATACTTTTGAATTTTGGTAAAAGTTAGAATTATGTTTATGGAATAATGTAGGCTTTCTGGAAAGCCCAGAGCTAGAAGTACAGGTTGTGTTTGGCGATATTGAGCTAATATTTTTTCTTCCCCTTCCTCAGTGGACACACAGCATGAGGCCCCATCTTTCCCGACACTGGCATCCAACCTGAGAACGAAATGGCCTCAGGATAGACTATGTAAGTAAGCTCTTCTTGAGTAATGACGCAAAGCCCAAGTATAAGAAGACTGCCTTGTGGAGTTAGTGTCAACAATAGGGGCACATCCCTGTTAGGGGCTCTGGGGCCAGAGGAAGCTAGACTGAGAAGCTGCATCTGTTTCTGCTTAGGTAGCCACTTCAGTTCCATTATGCTTGAGGGTCCTTGCCTGCAGAAGGCAGAACTTCTACCTACATTTGTAGTGGTGTGTGTAAATTTGTGTGTGTTTTGTATATGTGTTTGTGTCTGTGTATGTAAATGTGTGTGTGTGTTCTCAACCATCCCAGGCAACCTGAAGAATGCAAAAACCTTAGATTGAATGGAGTATAATTCTTATTATTTTTTTAAAAAAGATTTTATTTATTTATTTGTCATACAGAGAGAAGCGAGAGCGAGCACAGGCAGACAGAGTGGCAGGCAGAGGCAGAGGGAGAAGCAGCCTCCCTGCTGAGCAAGGAGCCCAATGTGGGACTCAGTCCCAGGACACTGGGATCATGACCTGAGCTGAAGGCAGCCGCTTAACCAACTGAGCCACCCAGGCGTCCCAGGAGTATAATTCTTATTATTGATCAAAACAATCACTGTGATTTGATGGATCCATAAAACCAAACTTCTCCAATAAAAAATAAAATATAAATAAATTAAAAAATTATATAAATATTTTATAAAAATGTATTTATAAAATATTTATAAAAATTTATTTAATAAATTTATTTATAAAATATAAAAATAAATATAAATATAAACATAAAATAAAGTTTAATATAAAATGTAACATAAAATAAAAATATAAAATATAAAATACAAATACAAATAAAAATATAAAATATAAAAAATATAAAATTTATTTATAAAAATATTTATTTAAATAAAAATAAAAAATCAAACTTCTCCAATAAAAAATGTAATTCCAGTTTTGAAGACCATACTGTATTATTGCCACCTGGCCAGTTAAAGATAAAACCTAATGTATAAGGTGAATTTTATTTATTTTTTATTTAATTTTTAAATTTTTTATTTTTTATAAACATATAATATATTTTTATCCCCAGGGGTACAGGTCTGTGAATCGCCAGGTTTACACACTTCACAGCACTCATGTATAAGGTGAATTTTAAATCTGATGCTCACAATCCAATGTCTACTATAAGTAGAAACTAAATGCTTTAATATAAAAAAAAAAAAAGAATGATGGAAGACTATCCTCTGAAGACCAAGTGAGTCTTAGGAAATGATTTAGAAAAGGAAGCGGTTAACTTCAAATGTAGTTTTCTCAAAAGTGTTCTTTACTTTGGGGGCTGCATAAATGGCTTCAATAAACAACCCATTTCTATCACAGAAGCACACCTGGGTTTAACTGGGGGAAATACATTCGGATTGGTTTCACTTACTCGGTGAAAATGAAATCTTTTTTCACATTTAGGTTTAAGGATCAAATGCTCTATTTCCCTTCTGCCATCCGCTCTGGTAATCAGTCTGTATTGTGTATGTTAGCATTTGCTCTCTAGAACGGTGGAGGACACAGGAGCAGAATATTTGACCACTCATCCCCTTTCTGTGACTATCCAAGCTTTTTGATATAGGAAGCAACTAGTGTTTAAGAGCCATAACATTTTGATTTGGGGGCTTAACTTAAGGTTATTTACTTATCCATTTATTCTCAGATTTCATCATGCTATTCAGCATTTCACAGGAAATCAAATTCACCTCCAATTATTTGAATGTGGCTCATGTATGTGTTAACACCTTCAACTTGAGCTATATTTTAACACCTCTCTGCCTTTTACTTACTCTCTGTTCAGGCCTCCAGCCCTCTTGGTCTATTAAAGGTGGCTGCCCTTGTCAGGGGCTGGTGTGTATCTCAAAGAATAACAAGGAGTTTTAATATAAATTAAAATCAACACATCAATAAAAGAAATATATAAGGAAAAATATACATCTCCAAACCAAATTTCAAGTTCAATTAATTTTTAATATTATAAAATCAACATATTAATAAAAGAAATCTGATGTAATGAAAAAATTACATCTCTGAACCAAATTTCAAGTTCAATTAATTTTTAATATTGTTTACTATCCAAACTAAAAATTTCCTTCTTCTGCATGGAGCATGGGGTGTGGTGCATAAACAATGAATCTTGGAACACTGAAAAAATAAAATAAAATTAACAAACAAACAAAACAAACAAAAAAGAATTTCCTCCTTCTATCAATAGCTCCAAGGGTGGGGGGGAGGAATAGCTCCAAGAGAATGTGTAAATGTGGGTTCTAATTCTTCCTGACAGTCATCAGCTGTGCGTGCCTGGGCAAATTCTTTAGTGTCCCTGAATTTCAGCTCCTCTGTAGTGATGGGATGGGCCCTATGAATCCCTGGTACAGGTACAAACTCTAACACGGCCTGTGCCATCTCTCACAGGACAGTAACGGAAGTTCCAGAGAAGACTGGGGAACTCTGGGACCATCATTAGGATCTGTGATGCCCAATTTTATGTGTCAATTTGACTTGGTCATGAGGTGCCCAAATACTTGGTTAAACATTATTTGTGGGTATGTCTGCAAGAGTGTTTCTAGATGAGATTAACATTTGAACTGGAAGACTAAATTAGACATCTGTCTTTTATGTGGGTGGGCATCATTTAATCTGCTAAGAGTCTGAATAGAACAAAAAGGCCAAGGAAGGGAGAATTCTTCCCTCTCCTTGTCTGAATGAGCTGGGACATTGGTCTTCTGTCCTCAGACAGGAATTATACCATCAGCTCTTCTGGTCCCTAGGTCTTTGGATTAGGACTGGAACTTCACCACGAGGGTTCCTGGGTCTCCAGCTTGCAGCACCACCCTGTGGGACTTGTATCCTCCATAAGCATGTGAGCCAATTCTTTATAATAAATCATTCTCTCTCTTCCTTTATCTTTATATATCCTACTGATTCTGTTTCTTTGGAGAATCAGAATCTTGACTAATGCAAGATCTAAGAGACTAATGATTGATCATTTGGATAGAAGATATAGAACTGACTACCTTCATGGAAAAGGACTGCTTTCTTAATCAGTAGGATGTATGTATGTATGTATTGATTTATTTACAAAGATTTTATTTATTTCAGATAGAGTGAGAGAGTGAGCACCAGTGGGGCTGGGAGAGGGTCAGAGGGAAAGGAAGAAGCAGGCTTTCCACTGAGCAGAGACCCTGAAGAGGGGCTTGATCCCAGGACCCTGGGATCATGACCTGAGCCAAAGGGAGATGCATAACCAACTGAACCAAGTTGTTACTTTGCCCACAGAGAGTTTACTTATTCTCCCCTGAACTCTGTATGGTTGTGTGTTTGATGTTCAACTTATTAAACCAAGGTACTGTTTAAGTGTCATCAGAAAAGAGATGTCTCTCATCATTCAGGACTTAGATTTTATTTTATAAAAAGTCAAAACCAAAATGGGCAGATAGCTCTCCTGACTTAAATATAGAACTAAGGACAGACCTATTTTAATCCCTGACTTCCATTATTTGACAAAAATAAAATTTTAACCTTCAGATCTTATTTTTATTCCTTTCCAATCAACTGGGAATGTAATATTCAACATTACAGGATGTTGTTGTTAGTATGGGGCAGCACCGTTTATTGGTGTATATGGGGCAACACTGTTATACAAGAGATGGGGTCTTGAATATTCCAGAGAAATAGTATTACATTATTCTTCTTATAGAAATAAAGTTCTTAGAAAGCTATTTAGTGACTGCTCCAAAAGTAAAAGAAATCCAGAAGAGAGGGAGAAAGGAAGGAGGAAGAAAGGGAGAGAAATGGACAGAGAGACAAAGGCAGAGAGACAGGGAGAGAGAAGAGGAAAAGGTGTTCTGATTTTCCTACAGATTTCAGAGCTGGAGGGTGCCTGTGGCAGAGACTGCTAGCTGTCAGTCAAAACATCCTCTCCTCTCTTCTGTGGAGATAGAACTGTGGCCATTTCCCAGCCTCCCTTGCAGTTTGAGGAATGGGAAGTGGTGGTGATGTAATGTGTCTGACTCAGCTTCAGCTAATGGCATGTGAGCAGGTAAGATCTGGGCTGGAGCTTTTAGGAAGGTGGGCCTGCTTCCTCCAAAAGCTCTTTCCCCTGGTGTGGGGTGGAGGAAGATGACATTTGCGGCTTGGCTTTGACCATGCGGGTGAAGATAACACCCTAAGGAACTAGGGAGAAACAAGCTGCCAGGAACCTGGGTCTCTGAATGATGGCATGGAGCAGAGTTGCCTGCTAGTCTAGCACTTTAATTTTTAACAGAAGAAATAAACTATTTGGTTTGTGCAGCTGCATTTTGGGGAGTATTTTACAGCTATTAGTATTACCCTAACTAATACTGGACCTCACAATCATCAATCCAAGTATTTCTTAAACTTGAGTCATTTGATCGCAACTACAATCTGTCATTTCTGTATTGTATCATTACTTACTTAATACATCTTGTAATTGAAACAGTTCTTTTACTTCAATAGGTGAAGTCTACTCTAGCCTTGCCTAAATTATGTCCATGAAATCATCACCTTGAAGTTCTAGTTATGTTATTCTAATATGTATTAAAGTAAATGCACAATTATTAAAATGCTTACCCATTTCCCACCGAGTCTTATACACCAAGTACATAAAACCTCAATATAATCCCAAACTCTCATTTTACTGATAAGAAAGCTGATGCCCAAATGGAAAGATATTGGCATGATTAGAACCAGGACCCACGTCTCATCTGAGGCTTTTCCCATATACTTTATTATACTTCCTCGCCTTTTTCATGTAAGTTTAACACGTGATTCCTGAGTACAGAGCCTTCCAACAAATGGTTTAAATTACTTTTAACTATAGTCTCACAGATCTTTAGAGAATCCCTTTGAAGAGGAAGGGATAAAATTACCGTCCAGGTCTAGTCAATGCACAGAGCCTAGAGCAATCTGTAACTGCTCAAGGCTGGCTCAGATGGAGTTTCTATCTTTTCATGTTCACTTTCTTTAGCACTAATTTGCTCATGAGATCATGTCCAGAATGCAGATCCTATATTTCTCTGATTTGAAGTTAGGGGAATTTATCCAAGCTACTTTTTGGTCTGGAGCTTGTCTATAAATATGATGGTCTGTAGGTAACTGAACCAATCTGTACCCACATTGTTAGAAAGCGTCAAGTCAAAGATTTTATTTGTTTAATATTTACACAGTAGATATCAAGGGGCAGTGAAAAAATATGGTTACTATCCATAGCACTAAATTAAAAAAATTAGTGCCAGACTCTAAATCACCCTCATCCTTTAAATAGACCATTTACCCATAAATTTATTTGAGACTATCTTATACCTCTTTATAGTTTCATCAGTATCACCTATGAGGGTTCATCACAAGCCACTGCAATAAATCTTCTCTATGCTTCATATTGTTTTGTCAATCAATTTCTGTTTGTTTAAAACGAAAGAAATTGAATCAGTATGAGAGACTGATTCAATGTACAGTATCCCAAATTTGCAGAATACATCTAATCTCTATGTAATCTATCTATAATTTAACAGGAGAAGCCTGTCAGCTAACATGACATCATGAGTTAGGAAATCTGTATCCTTGCAGTTAACCCCAAGATTCCTTCAATGTTGCCCAAACAATGCTTTCAGACATTGTCAAAAGATTCTCTATTTTCTGGATACCAAATCCAAGCCAGAGTGATTTAAGGAGTGTTTGATCCATTAATCTCTTCTACAGACTTCAAAGAGGTGACACTGTCCTACAAAGCAAGAGGAAGCACGAGGTGGTGGTAGAGGCAAATCATCTTCATGGTGGGAGGGCACCCAAGTCAGCAGTGTTTGACAAAATCTTTTATTAATAAAATCAGTTCAAGAATGGACTCCAATTTCCTTCAGTCATTTCGTATTTCTGAGGTGCCTATCAGATCTCTGGTACACACACACAGAATCACTTCAGGAGAAAATAAATCATCTATATGGAAAGAGCTTTTCAGTTTACATCACCATAACTGAATTTAGCTGTTGAGTTGTTCTGAATGTGACATCTCCTAGTTAAACTTAGCAGAGGGATAAAGAAGGTCACCCATGTTTCTAGAACAAGGAATACAAGTAAGCATTAAAATCTTTTACTATTCATGTTCTTAAACAGTAATTACCAGTTTGCCTATGATTTATCATACAACACTGCTGGAAGAAAGTTAGCCCAAAGCCTAAAGAGAAATTATCTTGAGGGCTGTGTCCCTTGTGATAGGACATAGAAATGGAAAAATGTGGCTTATCTTAAAGGGTGGTCTATGCACTGTGAAGAAGAAAAGGCAAGACCCTGACCAGATCCTTGGTGAAGGGATGAATATGTCCCTAAGGAACATGGACTGTCACAAAAAGATCTTTCTTCATATTCCTTTGGTAATTGGAGAAGATAAGTTGAGGACTGGTAAAGAGTGGGAAAACTCTATAAATGGGAGCGGTTGGTCTGCACCAGACTCTGAAAGACTACGTTCTAGGATGAATGAATGCCTTCTTTCTATGCTACAAGGGTAATCCTTCCATTTTTGAAGAACCCAATGCATTGGGGATGGAGATGAGGCAAAGAGTATGGAATAGAATGGGGCTTGGAGGAGTAGAACAATGCGGTAATTATCTATCTCCTTAGCAAATTACCCCAACACATAGCAACTTAAAAAAACACTAACATTTACAGTTTCTGAGGGTCAGTAATTTGGGAATAGTTTAGCTGGGTGATTCTTACTTGGGGTATCTCCTCAGGTGGAATTAAGCTCTTGGCTGGGACTGCAGTCATCTCAAGGCTTAATGGGGTTTGCAAGGGATCCACTTATAAGATGGCTCACACACGTGGCTGTTGACCGGGGGCCTCAGGTTCTCACTGGCTGTTGGGAGAAAGTGTGGTTCTTCACCTGCGAAGGGTTCTCATGACATGGCAGCTGGATTTCCTCCCGAAGAAGGGAAGAAGTGAAGCACAGAAGAAGAAGAGGTGTGGCGAGAGAGAACAAGGAGGAGGCCACAGTACCTTTTATGACCTAATCTTTAAAGTGACCACTATGACTTCCACTTATTCTGTTTATTTTTAAAAAGATTTATTTATTAGTGGGACACCTGGGTGGCTCAGTTGGTTAAGCAGCTGCCTTCAGCTCGGGTCCTGATCCCAGCGTCTTGGGATCGAGTCCCGCATCAGGTTCCTTGCTTGGGGGGGAGCCTGCTTCTCTGTCTGCCTCTGCCTGCCATTCCGCCTGCCTATGCTCACTCTTTCACTCTCTCTCACAAATAAATAAATAAAATCTTAAAAAAAAAAGATTTATTTATTAGAGAAAGAAGAAGAGAGATGGAGGGTGCATGAGTGCACAGGGGGAAAGGTGCAGAGGGAGAGGGAAAGAGAAACTTAAGCAGACTCCATGCTGAGGGCAGAGCCAGAGTGGGGCTCGATCTAATGACTCTGAGATCATGACCTGAGCCAAAACCAAGAGTAAGACACTCAACTGACTGTATCCACCGGGCTGCCCACACTTTGTTCTATTTGTTCAAAGTGAATCACTAAGCCCAGCCCAAACTCAAAAGGAGTTTGGAGAACTAAGCTCCATATTTTGAAGGGAATGTCAAGGAACTTGTGGACATTTTAAACTACCACAAGCGATATCACAAGCAAGGTTCAATGGGAAGAGAATTGAGGTCTGGGGAGAAATCAGAGCTCTAGAATTTAGAGGTCTTACTAGAATTTAATAGACTCAGTTAACCAGAAGGATTTAAAATTGCACTTCTGGTTCTTTTTCTTGCTTCTGACAACTGTATTTCCCTTTGTCCATGCATCTTCATTTTTTCTCATTCACATATTTCATTATTCCTTTTCAAAATTTGCTCACAAGAAGTCCTCCCTTAGGGTGTAAGCAGAGCTGTGAAAACATTGATTAAAATGCACACCACAAGCCAAGCAAAACGTGACTGGCTTCAGGGACACAAGTTCATCTCCTTTCTATTAGTAAGTTTGAGATGTTTTTCAAGCACCCATTAAAGAAGAGATGTTTGTGGAATAGATGCATTGGAGGAATCAATTCCTACTTTGTCCCTTTATTTACCTGGCAAATATTCATGGGGTCTTGCTCTGCACCAGACTCTGAAAGCTGCTGAGAGCACAAGGAAGGATGCCACACGGTCCTGCCTGTGAAGAGGTCAACGTTTCCTATAAAGACGGCCATGTAGACCTAGAGGAACTCTATCACGTGATAAGCTCTGCTTGCCTGATCTCTGGAGCTGGGTGCATATACCTGTGATTCTTCTAGCTTTTTAAGGGCAGAGGCTGGCTTATTCAATTTTCTATTCCTAGCACCCAACCCATAGAAGGAGCTTAGGCATGTCTGATAATTTCTTGCTAAATCCAGTTAATTTGAAGGCTGAGGCACCTAGAAAGACTAACTAGCTAAATACAATACTACCAGATGCTGGCTCGTTCCTTCCTTGCTAACAGTGGTTAAGGATGTATTTTTCGTGTGTGGTTGCAGGTGGACTGACTGCCCACGTGACCTTCTCTCTCCTCCACAAGTACAACACAGTTCTCTCTAGGGACCTCCATTCTTGGGTGGCAGCTGCTAGTCTCACTGAGCTCCCGGGCTCCTTCCCTGCTTCTCACTTCTGAGACTCCTTGTGCATCCTTCCTAGGGACCTGTTGTAGCTGACAGAGTGTTTAGGATGCTGGCTAGAAAGAAAATCCAAGAGGAAGCACAGAGTAAGCTCCTTTTCCTTCTTGTTCAAAGGACTTTCTTAAAGCCTAGAATGGGAATATTTGGTTTTTAGTTTTAAAATGACAATACTTTGAGGGCACCTGGGTGGCTCAGTGGGTTAAGTTGCTGCCTTCAGCTCAGGTCATGATCTCAGGGTCCTGGGATCAAGTCCTGCATCATGCTCTCTGCTCAGCAGGGAGCCTGCTTCCCTCTCTCCTTTTGCCTGCCTCTCTACTTGTGATCTCTCTCTGTCAAATAAATAAATAAAATCTTAAAAAATAAAAAATAAATTTAAAAAATAACAATACTTTGAGTGGAGATGAATTTTTGGTGATTTTTCAATAAAATGTAAGCTATAGAGACAAAGCCTCCTTCTACAAAGCCTCACCAGATCTAACAGTTCCAATTGAGCCTAAGCAATGTCAGCCTTTGCACATAAACAGGTTCCTAGCTCAGTGGAACTATGCAGTAAAAGTGCATGTGGCATTAGATGTCTTTTCTCTTGCAGAAGAGACTGTATTTTAGGGCATTTTGGCTCAAACCTTAGTAGAACTGTATATTGTCAGGGATTATGTAGCATATGTAAAAACTAGTTCATGCCATGTAAAATATAAAACATGGGCACTATTGCCCTGTGGCAAAGATTGATGGGTGCTACCTGCATTGTTCTAAATATGACTCCCTGAATGACGCTGAGACCAAGACAACCACAGAGGACATCTCACATCTCTGCATAGCCCCTGGCAGAAATCCATAGGCCACAGACAGAACTGGTTCTATCAAGCGGAAAATGTAAATACTAAATAATATTAGGAGGTGAAATGGTACTTACTTTATGCACAACAACAGATAAAAAGAAGTGCTGCCCACATTAGGTGATTAATAATCAGCCAGCCAGCCATTAATTCAGCAAATATTTACTGAATCCTCACCAGGTACCAGATATTGTTCTAGATTTGGGGTACAGTGGTAAACAAGAGACAAGCCCCCCTTTCTTAGGGTGGTTACATTTTAAAGTAAAAAGATAGACAACACACAGACAAAAACAAACAGGAGAAGACCCAGTGATAAATATAAGGATGAAGGAACTCCAGGTGCTGTAATAGCAACTGGGTGGTCAGGTTCAGCTTTTCAAAAGCAGTGGCCCTCGAGCTAAAATCTGGATGACAAGAAGGAACCTGCCACATTAAGATCTGGGGAAGCATGTCCCTGCAGAAGACAGAGCAGGGACAGTGAGCAAGGAGGTTGCCCTGTGAGAGCACAAGAGTGTGCCCCGAAGGCTCATGGGGTGACTGAGGAGCAGAAGAACTGGAAAGAGGAGCAGGTGTCAGGTCAAGAGGCAGGATGATGACCAAAAAAGGACTTAAAAATGGAATAAAGTGTTAGCTAGAAGGAATACTGGAACCAGTTGATATAAAAATGTAAGTGAGAGTTTTTGGAAAACCTTGCCATGCTCCAGGCATGATTTTCATCTGGGTTTCACTAGTGTTTAAAACCATCTCTAATGAGGCCAATCTGTAGCACCATTCTTTACTTGTGAAATGAAGAATGAGGCACTTCAAGTCCTTTTAAGAATTTTATATCCCACTACAGTGTCTGGAACTTACCGCTTTCTCCTTGATTACCAACATAACAGACGTTTGTGATGGAACATTTGGAAAATACAGATAAGCTAGTGGAAGAAATAAAACCACTCCAAAGTCAGCCACCTGATTAAAACTACTGTCAACATTTGGGCACAGATTTTCTTTATGCTTATACAGGGCAGTGACATGGGCTCTGGAGTCCAGGTGAAAATCATGGCTTCGAAACTTGCTAAATGAGTGCTACTCATTTTTCAATCAATCTTAACTGCTTATAAAATGCCACATAACTGTGGGGCGTCTGGGTGGCTCCGTGGTTTAAAGACTCTGCCTTCGGGGCACCTTGGTGGCTCAGTGGGTTGGGCCGTTGCCTTCGGCTCAGGTCATGATCTCAGGGTCCTGGGATCGAGTCCCGCATCGGGCTCTCTGCTCAGCAGGGAGTCTGCTTCCTCCTCTCTCTCTCTCTGCCTGCCTCTATGCCTACTTGTGATCTCTCTGTCAAATAAATAAATAAAATATTAAAAAAAAATTCTCTAAAGGCTCTGCCTTTGGCTCAGGTCATGATCCCAGGGTCCTGGGCTTGAGCGCTGCATCAGGCTTTCTGCTCAGCAGGGAATCTGCTTGCCTGCCTCTCTGCTGACTTGTGATCTCTCTCTGTCAAATAAGTAAATAAAGTCTTTAAAAAAAAATGCCACATAACCGAAATCTCCTTAAGCCTTGGTCTTCTCATCTGCAAAATGGGAATAGTAATGTTATCTTCTTTGTAGGACTACTATGAGGATTAAATAAGATCATCCATACATATAATGCTCCTGACTGGCACACCATATGTACTTCTAACATGTTGGGTACTACGCCGTTACCATTTTGCAAAGTTGGGACCATATAGTAAGACTGTCAGTAAATACATTCTTATTCCAGTCATCAGTAGACATTTTTACCTGATCTTAAATATTTTTCCATAATGTAGTTTTTAATGGTTACACAGCATTTTCCTAGAGAGATACAATTTAGCTAATTCTCAATTACGGGACACTGGGGCTATTTCCAAATTTTCACTATTTAAAAAAATATTGTAAACTTTCCCGGTTATTTCTCTAGGATAAATTGTAAGGTGTGGCTGGGTCGAAGGGCATGTGTATTTGGAGGCATTTCATCCTATCTTCTGCAGGGAATTAAATTATACCCTTGGATAAGAATAATGTTGGGAAGTGAAGAGTCCATAAACGTGTAGTTTTGTAGGTCTGATTTCCCATCAACTTAGTAAAACACTCTCTTCTACCCCTTGCCTTTTCTCTCCACATCTGTTCCTACCTTCTGGTCAGCAACCCCCCCTTCATTCCTTAAGGAAGCTTCTCAGTTCCAGGCTTGCAGATGAGCCAATTTGCTTATAATTTTCTGATCTGCTGAGAATTCTGTACTTCTTATTCATTTCACTTGAAGCCATATAAACTCATAGGGTTTTAGTATATTAGAAATGCAAGCCCCTCATCTTACAGATGAGGAAACTAAAGTAGGCAGAGCAAATGGTCCGTCCAAGCTGGTCCTCTGGTCCATGCTCTTAGATAGCTAGGCGGGATTGTCTCTTTTCATTGTCTCTAGTACCTGATGCAGCCAGCAGTCAGCATGTGCAGACAGGCAGTCTTTCTTTCTTTCTTTCTTTCTTTCTTTCTTTCTTTCTTTCTTTTTTTTCCCCAAGTTTTTATTTATTTATTTGACAGGGAGAGAGGGAGAGAGAGAGAGAGAGAGATCACAAGTAAGCAGAGAGGCAGGCAGAGAGGCAGGCAGAGAGAGAGGAGGAAGCAGGCTTCCTGCTGAGCAGAGAGCCCAATGTGGAGCTCATCCCAGGATCCTGGGATCATGACCCGAGCTGAAGGCAGAGGCTTAACCCACTGAGCCATGCAGGGGCCCCTAGCCAGTATTTCTTGTTGAATGAATGATTACTTTAAGTAACTTACAACCTCCAAGGATTCTAAGCTGGAAAGGACCATAGACATGTGGAAACTGAAGCCTATATTGGTTAATGTAATGTATGTCATCATGTAGCTATTAGTGGCGAGTTGGAATAACAAATCAGTCTCTCAATTCCCAGGAGAGACAAGGAGACACCAAGAGAAGACAAGCCTTCGTGGGCTCAGGTGAGCATCATTTAGAGAAGGGACTAAACTAATTCTGCCTTGTTCCAGAGAGAGCAACGCCAACACTAAGGAAAACTGGAAGTTGCTGGTAGGCCAATTTCAACATAATATAGGGAAGAGGTTTTTAAATAGTTAGGACTATTAAAATGGAAGCAGGTTTTCTTGAAAAGAGTTTGCCACTAATTTGAAGTATTCAAGTAGAAACAGGGAAAGTTTGAATAAATACTTTATCAAGTACATTTGAAAAGAAAACAAATTTTATTTTATATGCCTGGTTGGGATATATGACTTCTAAGGCCTCCACCAAAACTAAAATTAAATGATTTTATGAATATATGTATACAAACACATGCACACACACAGATAAATAAATAATTTTGTAATTAAGACTTCTGAGGTTAAACCCATTGTTTTTCTGGGACCAGATAAATTCTAATGTCTTTATTGATCAAGATTCTATGATTCTATATCATCTTCTATTAAGTGATAAGTCAGTGTGGTACACATAGTAGGAGTTCAAAAGATGAATTTAATTAGCTCCAAAGTCTGGGAAAATCTACATTTAAGATAAGTTCAGTACAGGCTCCGTGTAGGTGAACGAATTAATTGAACTCATCTCGTCTCAATCAAATATATCAGTTGATTACACAAGAACACTAATGCATTAATTTTTTTAAATTAGAAAAGGATAAAATTAAAAGAAGAAATTTTGGTGGACTGTATTGTGATGAGATAAGGTGATTTTCTTACTGGGTTGTTGAATACGATATGAGACTATAGCTAGAATTACTTCCTAAAATATAAAGAACACTTTTAATATGAAACTGCAAATATGATATAATTACACTTCAAGTATGGAGCTACTGAAAGACTGCTCATAGTATAATTTTATCTGAATCCTAGTGGTAAGACAGACACATAAATGAACTGTATCACAGGTATACTTTCAATCTTCAAGATTTCATATTCGTAATAGAAATGGAGGTCCTAGCAAGTTCCTACTTTTGGTTAAAGGCTCCATTCTTAATAACAATCTAGCGAAGCTTTGAGGAGGGTCGCAGATAGCATCTATGATGCACTCTTTGTGATTCCAACTAGGAAGGAATCTTATTGGAAGGCCAGATAAGGAAATTAAAGTTCAAATTAAGTATTTCATTTGCTTTATCAACATTGTCATTGTTTTGGACACTGTTAACAGTAAAAATTTATGGCTCAAGTTAGGATGGGCTATTCGTTGCTTGACTATCTCAGTCATGCTTTTTATTCCACTCGGGAAAATGTATATTTCAGGAGCAGCATAACCTTCTGTGTCTTAGGCATTATGCCAAATGCTAGAGAGAGAAAAATGTCAGGGATCAACGTTGGCCTCACAGAGGCACAGCAAAGACATAGGATGGTTCATCATGGAACCCAGACTAGCTCAGATCTTTCTGACCCAGGACTCCAGACAACAGATTGCTTACCCATCACAGAATTGGCATGGGATTTAACATCTGTTAATCACCTCTGGTTGGCAAGTCAAAAGTTCTCTGGTAACAAATCTCATTCTAAAATTTCTCTGGTAACGAATCTCATTCTAACAATCATTATCATGGTTGTTTCACGTCAAGTTTCAGTTTTTGAATTCCACTTCCAGAAACATGAAACAGAAAAAATAATTTTAAAAAAGGTACCTCCACTGCTGCTTTTGCCCTTTCAAATTCTTCTTCTAAGGAGTGGTTTCTGGAAAGTAATGCACTTCCCCAGCGCTGTTCTTTGGTCAGTCGAGCCTGAAATAAACCAAACATGTGGTGTTATACTACTGGAATCACAGAGCACAAAAATCCAAATATTTTCCCTTTTCTCATATTTCCCTAGAGTTTAAGAAGCATCTGCAAAGGATGTTATTTTTGGAGCACTTTGTAAGCATGGTGTTGCCCAAACTGGGATGGTGCCAAAATGTGAGCACCTGTGTGAGTATGCATGCATTTTTTTTCCCCCCAAAGATTTTACTTATTAATTTGAGAGAGAGACAGAGATAGCTAGAGAGAACAAGAGTCGGAAGGAGAAGGAGAAGCAGGGTCCTTGCTGAGCAGGGAGCCTGATGCGGGGCTCGATCCCAGAACCCTGAGATCATGACCGGAGACAAAGGTGCAACTTAACCAACTGAGCCAGACAGGTGCCCCATGCATGATTCTTCTAAGAGTGCGTCTCAGCCCTGGTCATGTTAAAACCAAAACCCAGGCCCAGATCTTATTAACATAAGATCTTATTTGAATTGCTCATGGTTTCAGGCATTGATATTTTATTTAGTACCCCTCAGAGGATTCTAATATGCAGTTAAGATGGAGAATCTCCATTCGAAGCCTCAACCTAGGAACTGATATTCCAGCTTCCAGCTTGTTAGGAGGACTGACCTCAGGTAAGACTGCAAGCTGCAGAGATGGGAGGTGGCTGCTGGGCCCTTTCCTTATATGCACAGCAGATCCTCATGCTGAATTGCCTTCCCTCTATTAGCACACATCTGTCTCATGTCCCGTTTCCTCAGGGCATTGTGCTGCTAAATAGTCATCGCTTAGATAAACTCATGTTTGATAATGCCGACCGGTTTTTCACAATTAACAGGCAACGTGATATACATCTTAATTTAGCTAAATGCAAATATTCCAGAGGCTAGCCCCACCAAGAGTGCTGGAAGTTCAAAAATGTTATTTATTGTTAATTTTACAAACACTAAATGCATTCTTTTTGAAAAAAAAAATCATGGAAAATAAGAAGTAAACCTCTAGAACTTCTTTTCAGTTTCATATATATTTATGTACCCTCGGTAGTAATGTGTTTCAGAAAGTTTCAAAATGTAAATGGTATGCTATTCTGTAGCTTACTTTTCTCCATTCAACAATATATCTTGGAGAGGGACCACATTTAGTATTTCTAGAGCCACCTCATCCTTCCCCAGGGATTTCCTAGTAAGTATATACTGTAGTTGGTTCAGACCTCTCTCCATGAGCAGTTGTGGTATTTGTGATTTTTCTCCATGTAACTGCTTCTTTTCTTGGCTATCTTTCTACCACACCATGAGATCCATGAGGGTCGGATTCTGTCTGATAAGTCTGGGTCTCCCCTGTACCTAGCCCACGGCCTTACAGGTGATGTGAATACTAAGGATGTTTCTAGACTACAGGCTGAGGGATTGCACTGATAAGGCAGCCAGACCTTGGGGAGCAGGAGGAAGGAGTCTTGTGGAGTGAAGCCCCCCTCTGCCCTTTTATTACCTTTTATCCATGTGTTTGATTGCTCTCCTTTAGGGTTGCTCAACCTTGGCTTCTATGGGAATTACTTGAGCAGCCTGGGCCCTGCTCTAGACCAGTTAAAGAATTTCTGAGGGTAGGGCCTGGGCATTAAAAGTCTGAAAAGCTCTTTTGGGGGCACATGGGTAACTCAGATGGTTAAGCATCTGCCTTCAGCTCAGGTCATGATCTCCAGGTCCGGGGATCGAGTCCCGAGTTGGACTCCCAGCTCAGTGGGGAGTCTGCTTCTCCCTCTGCCTGCCCTTGTGCTCTCTCTCTCTCTTAAATGAATAAAATCTTAAAACAAAACAAGACAAAGCAAAACAAAAAGAAGAAAAGCTCTTTTGGTGATTTTTGAAAAGCAGCCATGTTTGGAAACCATTATTCAATAGCCTTCACTCAGCACCACCTATACAGCTCAACTGCTTTTCATTTTTTCTCCATGACCACTGGTCCTCAAGAGGACCCCCAGCCCCTTATTATCACACAGTAGTAATACGAGGGCTCACTACATGCCAGATGCTGCTTCAAGTCCTTTAGAAACTATTACTCACTTTGTCTCTTCAACAACCAGTCAAGTAGGTGTTATCATTAAGTCCATGCCATTGAGGCACAGAGAACCAGTTAACATGGCACACAGCACACAGCTAGTCAATGGTAGGGCTGATGCTTCTGGGCCGTGTTCATAATCACTGCACTATACTGACTCTCATAGGGGCTATGCTCCCCTGGCCATTTTGGAAGACACAAAATCTAGAAAAGCTGTCTCTCAGAGGTTCATGCATGGCTGAGGGCGCCAATCAAGAAGCTCCCAAGAATATTATGGGCTGAAAACAATAATGAAGTCATTGTTATGAACACTTCTGAACATAAATAATAGTCTTAGACTGCGTTTTGCATTAATGAACAAGGAAGGTTAATTTATTGAAACATTAATTTATGTTTCCTCCTCCTTGATGTATTCACTGCTGTATCCCCTGGTATGTCCTATAAATAGTAGCTGATCCATAAACAGTAAATATTTGTTGAAAATATATTGTAGGGGAATATATGAATTGCTGAATTAAAGGTCTTTCTCCTGCCAACTCCCAGAAGGTAGCTATATGTTCTCAATCAAGTTTTCTTGGACAGTACAGGCGGCTAAAGAGGAAATTGAGAGGGGACTTGGTGGTTTTTTTTTTTTTTTTTGGTCCTGTGCCTGGAGCAGCAGAGGTCTATGTTAGCAAAGCCCTCCTATCCCTGGTTCTGTGGATGGGGAATGGCTTCAGGGTGTCTTCGTGGGGTGTCTAGTAAGGAGCTAGGCCTGTTAGCAGCACAGAGAGAAGGCCTCTGGAGCTGTGTCTGTGGTCAGAAGAGGAAGAGGATGCTGAGGCTGTGTCTGCATAGCCATCAGTACCTCACGCTCAGGTGGGTCAGGCTCAATGGCCACCATGAGCAAGAACTCTCTTATTCTCTGGGCCGCATGCAAGCTCCCAACCCAGATAATTGAGGTGGAGCTAGGGAGAGGGAGCTTCTCAAATATAACTGAGATTGATTATCACAGGCTCCTGAGATTAAGGTATGAACAGAACTTTATTGGGGAGCTACGATTCATCCCACTACAACCCTTGTCTGACACTCTTGGGATACAATATATTTGATTAACAAATATAAAGATGAAGATTGGGCCACCTGGGTAGCTCAGGTCACAATATCAGGGTCCTGGGATGGAGTCCCGAGTTGGGTTCCCTGCTCAGCAGGGAGCCTGCTCCTCCCTCTGCCTCTGCCCCTCCTCCCTGCTCATGCTCTCTCTCTCTCTCTCTCTCTCTCTCAAGTAAATACATAAAATCTTTAAGAAAGAAAAGGTGCAGATGGTTTACAACCTTTCAGAATTGATAAGCTGTTAGGATGTTACAGCCTGGTAGAGATGTTAACCCCAAAAGCATTATGATCTTATTGTCTTGTAGAAATTAACCAGTCCTGTATCATACTTGGCAAACTTATTTTGACATTTCTTTCCCAGCTAGCTCCGTAAATCTCTGTTCTGTTACTTTGGAACTAGCTCTTTTGTCTTCCTGCTAGCTCCCTCCTTAATGAAATAAACAAACAAATACATTTTAAAAAAATGTGGACAGATGGTAAGAAATAAACTGCATTTATGTAATAATGTCATGAATGACCCATGAATGGCATGAGAAGAAAGAGAAAGCACTAATATTTCTGTCCCAAGGCACCTCCTTTTATTAGAGGCACTTTTCACCAGTGAAATACGATCTGTCCCTCCTGTGAAGCCTGACCTAACAGAACTCCATTACTGTCACTGGCTTCCCTTCATCAATGTTTCACGACCCAAGTGGATTATGAATCACAGGATGCAAAGGGCACCATATATCAGGAAGAAGAGGCAAAGATCTCTCTCAGGATTTGAGACGTATAGTTCATATTCTCTTTGCCACTTAAAACAGCAAGTGTAAATAGAATCTTACTCTGCAAATGAACTTTTATTTCAGTAGTACAATTACTATTTAGGTAAGTCCTATTTCCCACATTTTTAGAAAGGCCTTAAGTTAGACAAGTGTTGTCTACCTCACATTTGAAAGCCATTTATTTTGTCCAAAGAAGCTAAGAGAAATGTTATAAAATATAGGAAAACACTGAATGTAAATAAAGGCAGTTTCCAAGCGAGAGTAGTAGGCAACTGAACAGATTCTGAAACTTTTCAGTAATTTAGTAACCCACCCAGACATAGTGGTTTAGGACTGAGAATGAAGTACAGATTGTAGCAGGTAGTAAAGAGCAGCCTTCCTTTCAACCAAGATTTTATTTTTGTTAACATGTAATTTCATTATAGCAAAGACTGGAATATGGGAGAGCATATATAAACAATGCTGGTGAACTGTATCTATTGCTCAGTACTTAACTAGAGGAGTGGTAAGCAATACAATTACAGCCATAAATTTGAGTCAAGGCTGTTTTGGTATCACAGTGGCTGTATTAGTAGTTCTCAAGCTTGAGTGAGCACCAGAAGCATTTGGAAATCTCGTCTAAACACAGACTGCTGGGCGCCGCAGGGGATTCGGTGGGTGCAGGTGTGGGAGTGGGGGCCCAGAATCTGCATTTCTAACAAGTTCCCTGGTGATACTGAAACTGCCAAAGGAGAGACCTACTCTGATAGCTTCTGATTAGATGCTGACATCATGTGCTTGCAAGAGGAACCCTGGAGTTCACAAATGTATTCTGATGTAGGCATTTTTTTGCTTCATTGCATGATTTTGAAAAATCTATGGTTACAGCAACCTCCTGGAAGGGCTTTGGCTTTAAAAACAGCCGTTTTGGGGCGCCTGGGTGGCTCAGTTGGTTGGACGACTGCCTTCGGCTCAGGTCATGATCCTGGAGTCCCAGGATCGAGTCCCATATCAGGTTCCCAGCTCCATGGGAAGTCTGCTTCTCCCTCTGACCTTCTCCTCGCTCATGTTCTCTCTCACTGTCTCTCTCTCAAATAAATAAATAAAATCTTTAAAAAAAAAAACCAGCCGTTTTAATTGGTTTAGGCTAATTGGATTTTAGGGTATTACATTCTCTATAGAAGAAAGCATTTTTGTTCTCTCAGCTGTTGATTGTTCCAAATGATAAGCACTAGGCGAAAGATAAGAAAAAGAACTCTTTAAGAATACTGTTCTATACTCTTTATTCAAAATTATGATTGTGATTAAAGTTATGATTTGAAGCTTACTGTATTTGTGGCTGTGGTTGTCCTAGCATAATAACTCTGTCAGCTAACCTCAATGTCAGTCCTTCATAACCTCTCATACAATTACCTTTCCATTGCTGCTGGAAGTCTCTCACCAAAGCACATGTTTAAAAAGCTCAGTATCTTTTCAAAAAAGATTGATGGGGGAAAGGGTGCTGCTAACTATAGAAAAGAAAAATATAACAACTAGCAGACTTTGGGTAACTGTGTAATACAGTAATTAAAGACATAATCTTTGGAGCCAGACTGCCTAGGGCCAAATCCTAATTGGATTTAATAGTAACTGGTGACCTTGGACAAATTACTTAATCTCTATAGTCCCCAGTATTCATATCTGCAAAATGTATATTCACTTAACTGAGTCTGTGTAAGAATCAAGTACAATAACTCATGTAAATACACACACAGAATTCTCAGTACATAGTAAGTGATATAAAATTTGGCTTTTGTCATCCTCTTTCTGGTCAGCACTTATCAGGTGTGACTTTAGAAATTCATTTAAAAAATTATCTGTATTTAGAGCACTTTCGTTTAGTGGTTAATGCAGACTGGTTGGATTCTTATATAGAATAGATAAATTCATGCCTTTTTGTGCGGGTCATGATTTTCTTTTTCTTAATCAGTCCACTGGCATTTATTGTTGAAGGTACACAAAAGAAGTTGTACCTTACGTGTAAAAGAACAAATTCCTAGAGATTTGCGCAAGGAGGGCAGCATATGGTTTCCACCCCCATCTTACTATGAAATTCTGTTATAGAACTTCAAATCAAATCATGATTTTGATTTCAATGATTTTGAAAAGAGATGGAAAGTCCACTATCATGCATAACTAAAAATTATTTTTGAAACCAGCTTCAAAAATGATAAAAGAATAAAATCTTGTCATTTAATTTTTTAATAATTTTTATCTGCCCTTTAGTTAACTATTAATTTTCTACAACTTTCAAATTATTAAATTCGACACATGTTGTTTCTCTTTTTTGTTAGTATTCCCTTACTTTCCCGATTCAGCAAGTATTCGTTGAGTACTACTGTGTGCAGATTTCCTACTATGCTGAAAGTGATCTTTCGGATTTCTTTCCTTCTTCCTTGCCTTCCCATGACCTTGCCCTGCTGCCTTTTCTTTCCTCCTTCCTTCCATCTTTGCTTGCTTCTTTCCTCATTGGTAGCACACTGTGTATGGTCAGGAGGGGAAAAGGGATGTCGATGTGGATCCTGTACTATCTTCCAACAAGCAAAACTATATTTATAAAGTGTACTGTCTAACTGTTTCTAATAGACATAAAAGTCTTGATACTTCTTATAATTGAATTCTTCTTACTAACCTTTTCACTGCCTCACTTATGGCTTGTGAATAGTTTGCTGAACTGAAATGGGATGAAATGCAAGCTGTCAGTATTTTGAAGAGTAAGAGTGTATCTCTGTATGAAGGAATTTAGGAGGGGAGACACAAAATTGTGTATGGCCTCAGATCTGACAAGAGTCCTAATTTATCTTACAAAGTTTCTGGAAGAAAGTGATACTCTTTAAAATCACATAGTTCATATTTATCTTAGAAATATAAGTACAATCAGGGCTTGCAGTGAGAAAGGAAATAGATGGTCTGTGACTTAGGTGAATAAGCTTGATGCGGCTGCTCGGAGGTGGTATGTGGTTAAGAACAGGGGCTTTAGAAGCTAATGGATGTGATTTGAGTGCTGGCTCTTCTGTCCCTTAGCTAATTCTAAGATGAATTTCTCATGTAAGAAATGGGGATATTAATTCCAAAGATTACTGTAAGAATTTCAAAAAATATTAGAAATATCTCCTATTATATGCATGAAGTATGTAATTGGACAGTTATCAGCATGCCTTTCTTTTATTGCTCCTTTAAAAATTTTGAAAACATACTTACATTTCTATCTTAAAGTCTCAATTGTTCTGGTTTGGGATACTGCCAACTTGATGGACTTAGGACAATATGGAAGGAAGCATTTGCTGTGCCAAAGTCTGCAAAATCAGAGAGTTGCATGACTATGACTAAGTACTGGAGAGCCCGGTTCCTGCACCTCATTAGGTCCAACTTAGGTTGGCAAGAACCTGCCTTGGAGCTATCCTTCCGGGGTCCAGACTGGATAAAGAAATGCTTGAACTTGCCATCACTTGCCAGCAAATGTTGCACTCACTGTCTTTTGCCTTACCACTATCTCAACCCATTTATTAGAAAAAGTTAATTTCATGTCATCACTTGTGTTTTTCTTCAACTCTTCAAATGTTTTATAATTTTTTTGATTGTACAATTTCTTTAAACAATTAACTCCAGGGCATACTAATTATACAGTTGTAAGAGTGTCAAGAAAATTTATTCTTAAATACATAGAGATTATATGATTCATTATAATCTCCTGTCATTCTGATTAGTGTATTTAAAACACTATTTGAAAGAGACTAGACTACATTTTCCTGTTCTCGAATTCGCTCCATTTTCCTTATGATTCTGAAACATGAATTTTTTCGAAATGTGATTTTTTTAAATAAGTCTTGTAAACAGCTCCTCACCTGTTGAACCTAAGATTGTTTACGTTGGCTTGAGAGAGAAGAAAACATTTCCTTGATTTTCTCATGAGCCATCTGTGTGATAGTAGAGCAGTAACAAGTTTTGGTAAGCTGAAATTGTTTACTTAAATAGTGTGCAAGCAAGTTTTATTTTATTTTATTTTTTAAAGGACTTTATTTATTTATTTGAGAGAGCAAGTACTAGCAGGGGAGAGGGGCAGAGGGAGAAGTAGACTCCCCACTGAGCAGGGAGCTGGCTGCAGGCTTCCATCCTAGGACTCTGGGATCATGACCTGAGCCAAAGGCAGACACTTAACGGACTTAGCCACCCACACGCCCCTGCAAGCCTGTTTTAAGTTGAATTTTTATATCATCTTCATCATCTTATCTATCTAGAGAGATCATATATTTAAGCGCAGCATGTTTCTAACAGTAAAAACACCTTTCTGTCTTCTATTACAATTAATCATTCTATTCTCTACTGTTTTGAGTGGTTAGTATTTTAGATGATTAAATTCTGAATTCGTTAAATTGTCCTAATTAAACCATAGGCTGGACTTAAAACTAGGAGAATTGAAATTTCTTAGTTTAGGCAAACCTTGATAAACATGCAGTGTTTTTAATTTTTTTTTACTTATCTATTTATTTTAGCGTGAGTAAGGGGAGTCATAGAGGGGGACCAATAAAGAATCTCAGGCAGACTCCAACCTGAGTGCAGAGCCAGATGTGAGGCTCCATCCCACAACCCTGAGATCACGATGTGAGTCAAAACAGAGTCAGAGGCTGAACCAATTGAGTCACTCAAGTGCCCCAACATGCAGTGTTTTAAAAAAAAGCACATTAAGGGACAAATTCTTTACAAGTAATTGGTAACCCTCTAAAGGATTCACTACAATTTATCTAGACAGAGAACTGTCACAGTGCACTTTAAACTGTGTTTTGGAGGACAATATTGGGAATCTCACACAAATTGTCCAAAGCACATCGTGTTTGCTTCAAGGCACACCAGTGGGCATGTGGAAGGACAATGTGGTGGGATGAAATCAGACAACCAGCAGGAGAGTAGCAGTCATTGGAATAATAAGATAAATGCATTGTGGGTCTCCATGGCAACTGAAGACCCCAGCTGATCCTTTGCCCCTCCAGCGTTGTGTAGAACAGCCCACCTGTGCCAAACCTCCCCCCTGCTGCAGAAACAAATGTTCTATTGCTACATTAAATTGTTCCAAGAATCCAGGTTATGAAACAGTACCAATTACTTTAGCTGAATCTAAATCTCTAATGCACTTAACAAGAAATGGTTCTCTAATAAATGTTATCAGTTTTAAAAAAGATGCATTTAGAATGAACACAGAGGATGAAAATACATTTTCATGCTACATTTACAATTCATTAAGCTTCCCAGGGTTATTTGTTCTGGAAGTGAACTAACTTGTTTTCCAGCAGAGTCCTAGGAGCAGTAATGTTCACCCCTCTCCAGTGAATATAGAAATGGGGAGAAGAGGCGGTTCTCTTAGTGGCTTAGAAAAGTTTCCAGAGGACTTCCATGTCCTCCAAATTTCCTATCTGTGTGTGTCCTCCTTCTCTATGCCACTTACTAGTTCTCGGTGCGTAGACAATTTTCTTAATGACACTGTGCCTTAGTTTCCCTGTCTATAAAATAGGGGTAATAAATAAACTTACCTCATACAGCCATTTATCAGGATCAAATGAGCTAACATGTATTAGAAGACTTTATCATAGCTCTCAGTAATATTTGCTATTATCATGATTAACCCTTTACTTCACCTCAGATAACATATCTCTTCTCTTAATTTCAATATCTGATCTAGTAAACTCAAGAAAATTTCTCTTGCTCACTTCATCTCCCTTATGTTCAACAAGACTGTAAACTGCATAAATGTGGACACATTTCTTAAGAGATCTTTGTGGTTTTAGATCAAGACTGTACCCTTACAAAGTGTTTGAGCAAATAAAAAGATTGAGACTGATTTTGGCCTTCTTGGCAGTCTTACCCAAAGGAGATAGCTAGTTATAGACAAACCAGTTATACTGGAGTTGAGGGTCAAACAGTGGACAGACAGGTCTGGTTCCCCTACCGTACTTCCACCAGTGATTAGTTGGGTACCCCAGAAAAAAGATTTTGACTTCACCAAAACTTTTTAAAGGATCCTTAAAATGAGGCCAGCAAGGGGTGCCTGGACGGGTCCGTTTGTTAAGCATCTGCCTTCGGCTAAGGTCGTGATCCCAGGGTCCTGGGATTGAGCACCGCATTGGGCTCCCTGCTCAGTGGGAAGTCTGCTTCTCTGTCTCCCTCTGCCCCTTTCCCTGCTTGTTCTGTCTCTCTCAAATAAAGAAAATATTTTTAAAAATGAGGATAATAATAATTCACAGGATTATTTGAGTATTAGACATAACATACAAAAAGCACATAGTAAAGTCCCTAGTACTTAGTGGCTCCTCACAAATGGTTGCTCTTAGTATTATCATTACTGCTAATACTATAACTATTTATTCCTTAACATAAAATTTATTTTAGTGTGACAGTCAGGATCCTGATATGTAAGTACTTGGATCCACAGGGCATACATGCAAATGAATACTTAATATGTAAGTTCCTCTTCTTGGTGTTCTATTGTATAAATATTGTTAATACTGGAGTAGAAGAGATTTTATATTGCAAAATGATGGAAAAGTAAATGTTAGAAAAAAGAAAAAGTGCTAAATATATAGTGAATTCATTAAGACATGTTCTAGCCAAATATATATTTATCATCAGGTATCTAGCCAAATATATATATAAAATATTTATATATTTAAATAAAATATTTATGATATAAATTATCTACTAGAAAAGATGGGTTTGGGGTGCCTGGGTAGCTCAGTAGGTTGGGCATCACACTCTTGACTTGAGCTCTGGTCATGATCTCTGTGTTGTGAGGTCACACGTGGAGTCTACTTGGGATTCTCTCTCTCCCCCTGCCCTCCGCTCCCCAACCCCAACTCTCTCTCAATTTCTCTCTCTCTCTCTAAATCAAAACAAAACAAAACAAAACAAACAAACAAACAAAAACCCAGGAAAAAAGAAAAAAAAAAGGTGGGTTCATTAAAGAATTTCTTTCTCTCTCTCTTTTTTTTTGTTACCTGTGCTGGAGGCACTAATTCCAACTCGGAAGCTGACTCAGAGTTCAGGGCGCTTTTCCCTCCGCTTAGCTCTGGTTGAGATCTGTGCTCTGAGGACCTATAGGGGATGAATAAAGGAGATTAACATATACCGAGAAACAAACTCAACTAGAAAACCAGTCAAGAAACTGAGTTAATTTGAATCATTGAGAGCCATGATAACAAAGCTCTCATCAGAATTTTGATGAGATAACTTGAATAAGATAACTTTTATATAATTTTATTACAATGACCACTTTTGAAATTTAAGTGGCTGCAAAGTGCTAGGTGTAATTATCTCTGATTTAGAATTTGGTTCAATTATTTACAAACAGTTAATAAATACAATCCCAGTTTTGTTACTAACAGTTCTGCTTTTTTTTTTTTTTTTTTTTAAATCTGGTTCTACCTCTTACTAGCTTTTTTTACAGTTCTGCTTTCTTAACAGTATTGTGGTTTGGGGAGGGGAGCACATCTCACAAAGTGTCCTTGGTGTGATTTGACCCTTATATAGAACCTGAAAAGTCATAATAAATGGAGATGTGCAAGGGGAAATAGGAGAATGAGAGAGGCTGTCCTTTAAGAAGCTTGAAAAGCATGGGAAAATTCAGTTAACCAATTTTTCTCATGGGCATCCACAGGTTATTTTTAATTAGTGCATTATCTGACAATGATGATTAAGACAGTCAGAAAAGGTTACTTGTGTAACCAGAAACATTTACTTTAACTACCATTCATGTAATATATTAAATATATATACATATATAAACCTATTTTTATTCGTCACCTCTGTTACACATTAAAAAAAATTATCAACAAATATGGAACAAATATTGAATTCTGAATTCTAAATCTACCAACATCATTTTTGGCTGAATTTTTGACAATTCAGATGAAATACTTGTTTTGGAAGCCACAATTAGCATTGATAAATGGAGCGTTATACATGGCACCAAATATTTGGATTGACTTAACTCATTGGCTATTTCAGTACATAGGAGAAATATCCATAGAGCTGACAGACCATTAGCTATTAAAATATTTTACCATAAGAGTTCTTTTGATCCAGTTCTAGATGAGCATGATTTTCTCTCCGCCATTTGATGTCCCTTGCTATTTCGATCTCCGTGAAACTTAACATCATCCCATTTTTCCAGTTGTGTTTGAATGTCTATGAAAGAGATAAGAAAGGGGTAACCGGGACAGTGAATTATAAAGTGCAGAGATAAGAAGGGAAATTAAGATTAAGAAGTCTTATACAAGTCAACTTCATTCAACTGATGCTCCTAAACCCAAGACCAACTTTTTAAGACTGCATGAAAACTAAAACATGCTCAGCTAAACAGAAATGAGACTTAGTAAGAGAAATTGGTTTGCTTTTGTTAAACAATCAAGTTGTTTTCCCAAATTTATTCCAAGAGCTATGTGCATTCTGAATTCTTTGTATAAATTCATGGAATCCCATAAGAATAAACATATGGAATACTATCCTAGCTGCCTCCACCTAAGGAGGTGGCTTTGAGGCACGTCTGACAAATTTCTAGAAAGAAATTCTGTTTAAAGAGATGAACCTCATTGTTAAAAGAAGGTAAGAAGGAACTGGAACACTATTCACAGCTTTTGTAAAACTGCTTAATTATTCATCAAATGAGGGAATGAATAATGGGAATAGAAAAACAGGAGGTGATGGAGAAAGCCAAGAGAATGCTAGAACCATTTTCTCCCAGTGGTTTAATTCTTACAGATAAGAAATATGGCTGGGTTTGCTCTTATTAACAGGTGTGTGACTGTAAATAAATCACTTAAACAACTTTGGGGGCCATCTCTAAAAAGATTTGCAGTTGGCGTCCTCCAAAGTTCTTTAAGTATTTTTATGACTTCTTCACAGGACATTTTCTCAAAAGCAGAGAAATGAATGTTTCATTTTTAAGTTTATTGTGCTATAATGTAATGCATTTAATAATATATCCCTACATAAGTGTGTACATTTCATTATTCATCTGTACACCTGGGAAAACCTAGAACACATTGGTAGTGAGGAAGTTGTGGAGATAGTTAGAAAACTTTCCTCCAAAGAGACAGGCCTTAGAGAGGGACATGGCAGAGGAGAGAGGACATGATGGATGCCCTTGGCTTTCTGAACTGTCTGCCACTCTTGTTACTCCTGAGAAATGAGACCATAATTTAACTGGTTCCATGAGATAAAGTTAAGCTTTCCTTTCTCAGGAAGATGTATAGTAGTAGATAAAAGTATGGTTTTGAAATTAACCAGAAATATGCTCAAATTCCAGGACTTCCTTATACTAACTGAGATCTTGGGAAAATTATTTAAATTCTAAGTTTTCAATGAACTAATGGGCTAATGCATGTAATCATGCAGCATAGTCCTGGATGTGACAAACCATCAATAAATGGTAGCTGTGGGGCGCCTGGGTGGCTCAGGGGTTAAAGCCTCTGCCTTCGGCTCAGGTCATGATCCCGGGATGCTGGGATCAGCCGGCATCAGGATCTCTGCTCAGCGGGGAGCCTGCTTCCTCCTCTCTCTCTGTCTGCTTCTTTGCCTACTTGTGATCTCTCTGTCCAATAAATAAATAAAATCTTTAAAAAAATGGTAGTTGTTATTATTGTATTCGATATATCCCCATGCATGTTACATGCTCTGGCTGGCTGTTCCTGGACCTTGTGTTAAAGCTGTTCTCTCTCTCTCTTTTCTATCTCTTGACTGGCTATTTCCCACTCCAAACTAAATGCTCCTAGAAAGCAAGATTCATGTCTCATTCTTACTTGTAACTCCAATGCCTCACAGGGCACCTGCCATCTATCAAGTATTCAACATATGTAGGATGGATACATAAATGAATGAATCCACATCGGTTATGCAAGACTGAGCTCCCCAAATACTATTTAATTCAAGCACAAAAGAAGTGTGTGTTGCCCCTACTCCTTCATGGAATTAAGCTTTTTTAATCCTTTGCCTGTAGTTTTCATATCATTTGTGGAACTTCGTTGTATTAAGGCAAGGACCAGCAACAGCAGACACATGCTATTACCTTACCTAAATCTAAAGATGATGTCTCTGGGCCTCGGAGAGGCTGGCCTCTCTGCTCAGCTTCTGCACTGATGAGATCGGATCCATCAGCCTTTTTCTTGAGGGATGAGGTTTTTGATGAGGCCTCCAACTTCTTGCCTTTGGTTTGGGTTTGAGAGACAGGTTCACTCAGGTCAAGGAGATCCAAGCCTGTGGTCAATACTATCAGAGATGGAAAAGGTTAAGATAAGCTCACTCACTGCTCTGAAGTCATTTTTTAAAAATAGGTTTCAGTTGGGTGCAGGAAGATTTTGTGGGTATAGTGTAGAAGTATCAAATTACCCACTTGCCTGTTGAAAGGCTCCTTCCATGGTTTGGCTATTATGGAAATCGTGGCTATGAATATTGGGATGCATGTGCCCCTTCTTTTCTTTGGGGTGAATGCCCAGTAGTATAATTGCTGGTTCAAAAGGTAACTCTATTTTTAACTTTTTGAAGAACCTGCATACTGTTTTCCAAAGTGGCTGCACCACTTTGCATTCCCACCAACAGTGTAAGAGGGTTCTCCTTTCTCCACATCCTCTCCAACATTTGTTGTTTCCTGTCTTTTTAATCTTTGCTATTCTAACTGGTGTAAGGTGGTATCTCAATGCGGTTTTGATTTGAATTTCCCTGATGGCTGATGATATTGAACATTTTTTCATATGTCTGTTAGCCATTCATATGTCTTCTTTGGTGAAGTGTCTGTTCTTGTCTTCTGCCCATTTTGAATGGGTAAAGAAGATGGGGTTCATATATATAATGGAATATTACTCAGCCATCAGAAAGGATGAATATCCACCATTTGCATAGACATGGATGGAACTGGAGGAGATTATGCTAAGTGAAATAAGTCAAGCAGATAAAGACAATTATCATATGGCTTCACCCATATGTGAAACAAGGAACAGCATGGAGGACATTAGGAGAAGGAAGGGAAAAATGAAGGGGAGGAAATCAGAGGGGGAGATGAACCATGAGAGACTATGGACTCCGAGAAAAAAACACTGAGGGTTTCAGAGGGGAAGGGGGTGGGGGAATGGGATAGCCTGGTGGGTATTAAGGAGGGCATGTATTGTGATGAGCACTGGGTGTTGTACACAAATAATGTAACTAATGAAGTACTGTATGTTAACTAACATAACATAATAAAAATGAAAGAAATTGATGTAATTGAAGTAAATGTGAAAAAAGTATCAAATTAAGTTAACTCACTATTGATTTCTAAAGATGGTTTGCATTTAGACTAAACAGTTTCCTACATATTCTCCTTTATTTTGGCACTGTACAAACCCACAAAATAAGACTTAGACCAGCCTCACCAGTGATGAAAGTTTAAATCAAATTAAAATAATAAAATAGGATATGAATTCAGGTAGTAGTTACTTTATTGCTCTGCCATGTTTATAGAGAGGTATATTTTACAGCACAGTTTTTCCAGAGAATAGTCTATCATATTCAGAGGTATGTTTGCAAAACAGTTATGAGGAAGATTTGTAAAAAGTTTCTGATGTCTTTGTGTTTTAAATTTTGAACTACTAAGGTATACAGGATATAAAGGAGTGCTGTTAATCATCTTTTATTTAATTAAGCAGTTCAATAAGAAAATGGCTTGCTGTTTGGGCTCACATTAGAGACATATTTTACAATCCATAGCTGATGAATAGGTACACATGTTAATGTTTTTGCTACTTAATATGCAAATTTAAATTTCAATGTAACAAACCATAAAATGGCTACACTTTAACTTCCTAGCAGATTGGTTACATTGCATTAAATACTCTAATAAAAGCAGAAATAATTTGTTTTGCTGCAAAGTAGGTAAATGAGAAGAAAATAGGCAAGCCTTGTAACTTTTTATCCTTTCTCTTACAGTGCAAGTCATCAAGGTGTGGCTAGCTCATCGTGAGAAATGGAAAACTTCAATTAGGGAAGGTCCCTCCAGCCCTGCCTCTCTACCAGTTCAAGAACCCTGAGACTGGCTTCTGGACTGGCCTGGTGGCTTCCTGGCCTGGGATCTCTTCACCCTGATAGTTTAGAAAAGTCAACAATGTGTCCGAAAAATCTTGGTGTTAACACTTCCTGGCACCGTCTACAACTGTGACTGCGGCATTCCTCCCCTCTGACCTCTCAGCTTGTCCTCTGGGTAGGGAGTGGAGTTTTGTTGATATCTCAGCACTCTTTCTATGTGCTTCTCCCCTGCACTCAAGGTTGGATCAGGGCTCAGTGGCATTCACAACCTGCATTTCTTTAGTACCACGCAGTCCTCGTGAGTCAACCACTCCATAGGATCTTTAGAATGGTTTGTCAAGTTGTATTTCCAATAATCTTGTTTTGATTTCAATTATGAATGTGGATGTTAATGGTGAAGTGGAAAGACCCGGCTCTGTCACTGTTTAGCTGTGTGACTCCGAGAAATTTTCTTGATTTTGCTGAGTTTCAGTTTCCTCCTCGGAAAAAAATGAAGATTAAGTCTTTTTGGTATGATAGGAAGATTAACTTATATAATTTGTTTATTGACTGTGTAAAGTGCCAAGCATACAATAGGTACCCAATAAACGTTATTTCCATTCTTTAGTGGCCAATTCGTGATGCTTTTCTTTCTTTTTTGTTGATCTCCTCCTATTCTCCCTGCTTTTTTTCTATTTTGGGCAAGAAGTGTATCCACACACTCACAGAAAGAAGAAACACCACTGGGAATAAAACAGAGAGTGAAACAAAGATATTGGTCTACAGAGGATGCTCAGAAGTAAATGGCCTGAAAGCATCAGCTTATCTCCTCTGAGTCTTCCTGAGGAGAGGGGAGCCACTTTCCAGTGCTAAGATGCTCTGAGATATGAGCAGTGTTTTGTGGCCAGCAAGTACCTTAAAGTGGGAGGAAAGAAGTGGTTTTTAGAGCTAAGCTGCGTGGTTTGGTGTTTAAAATTTAAGCATGGCAAGAAGCCAAAATAGGCTAGGATATAACACTTTTCATATTCTTTGAATATTTAAACAGAAATTTCCAGTCAACTATTATGTTGGCAGAGATTCTAGGCCCACCAAGATTTCCTTATAATAGAAGGAAGGAAATGGATAATAGTCTCTGGAATGCCATATATGTCTTTTTACTAATTGTACAAACAATTAGGAATTAGTCATTTGCTCCTACACTTCTTTTAGAAGCAAATTATATAGGACTTGTCTATTCGTATATAGGAAGTACATTTGTTACAGAATAATAACTGGTGAATATTAATTTAATTCTATATCTGCTTCTCACCATTCAGAACAAATGGATTACTAAGAGTGAAATACAAATTCACGCCTGGCTCAGCAACATTCTTCTCCTCTCCAAACTGGCCTGGGCACCTCTGTGTTGGTTCTGAGCTTTTTGTTCCTTTGTTCTTTGCCCAGCAAATGCGAAACAAATGCTTTGCACACACAGAAAACCCTATTTGTTACCCAGTTGATGAAGTGGGGGGTGGCTTGGAGGTTGGATGGTAAACTCTGAAGCTGAGAGAGTCCCTAGGGACTATAATTTCAAAAGCATAGAAGGATGGGTACAGCCTTTTACTTTCTGGAAGAGACAAACTGCATTTCAGCAAGTGTGTGTGTGTGTTGCACTTATATGTGCTTTCATTAAGACTTAGAAATAAAGGGTCTCACTGTTCCGTATGGGCTTTGAAGGGAGCATATCTTGGCATGGAAGGGGATATTTGTTTGGCTGATCTTCTTAATCCAGTTTTTAAAACCCTTTTAGGCACATGAAAGTCACATGGGTTCTGTAATCTTTGTGTCTAAATTGAGATAACCACCTCTTACAGTGGATGTGAAAATGTGTATGTGTGTGTATAAGAGGGAGAGAGAGAGAGAGAGGGAGAGAGGGAGAGACAGGCTTGAAGATGTTGTGTTGCTGGCTTTGGAGATGGAAGAAGGGGCCATAAACCAAGGAATTCCAGGTACTCTCAGAAGCTGAAAAAGGCAGGAAGACAAATTCTCCCTAGAATCTCCAGAAGGAATATGGCTCTGCTGACACCTTGATTTTAGGACTGATAACTTTCAGAATTGAAGGATAATAAATTTGTGTCGTTTAAACTTGCAGTAATTTGTTACAGCAGCAATAAGAAACTAACACAGTTCATATGTCAGTGCCCATGCCAGGATGCAAACACAGGCCCTGTTGTTACTCCCAAGCATGTGTTTGTCACCACGCCTCACTAGAATTTATCTGAAACTGGAGGCAATATGCTGACTCTATTGATACGGCTTGATTATTTTTTTGTTTAGCTCCAAATCATCTGGCAGTTTGGATAGTCTGGCTTAATGTAAATAGTTGGTAATCTCTGACACTTTTTTTTTTTTTTTTTTTGGATCACCTAATTTCATTGGGAGGAACTTTTGAAGATGGAAGCTGTAAGGTGCTATGTAAGTATTTGTTTCCCTTTTTCTCAAGGGAATCTGATTGAAGATCATAACCTATTGAACTGGAAGGCTCCTGGAGGGGTGGGTGAAGATATTTACATATGCTAGATTACCTGGACTATGGGAGGTGAGGCTGTTTAAAGTTAGATTAAAATAGCACTGATTATGAAGCTTTGATTTGATGCTTTGATGGTAAGTGCAATGGTATTTGCACCACTATGGTATAATGAGTCTCTGATTTTTAGTGAATTTCTTGTAAGGAATAAATCTACATGGAGTGGTCAGAGAGGACAGATCAAGGGACAGTCCTGATTGGTTCAGTAATAAAATGTGCCACAAGGAGCGGATGGAATCTCTGTCCTGTTTTGTAAGCTATGCTGGCATTCTAGAAACATGGTATTCTTTAATATAGTGGCTACAAAGACAAGTCCCTTAGAAAGGATTTTGCCAGTGAAGTCGAATAGATACATTGAACTTTATTAATCCAACAAATTTTTGCTTATTTTATCGGATTATGTTATTAAAGCTACCTCCCAAATTCTTTTTTTAAGATTTTAAAGATTTTTTTTTTTTAAATTCATTTGACAGAGAGAGAGAGCACAGCATGGGGAGCAACAGAGGGCGAGGGAGAAGCGGGCTCCTTACTGAGCAGGGAACCTGATGTGGGGCTTGATCCCAGGACACTGGGATCATGACCTGAGCTGAAGGCAGACTCTTAACTGACAGAACCACCAGGTATCTCATGCTACTTCCCAATTTCTAAGGTCTCTCAGGAAGCATGCCATTATCTTCACTGCTAATTGGACTTCATAAAAATGTATTTTGTAAATACTACACTAATTTTGCAATTAAAATATTTAATTAAGTGGCTATGATAGCTAGCTGTTAAGTTAGCTCTCCCTGTCCATATATGGATCTCTTACAGAGGTATACAGACCCCATATCAAGGAGGGAAATTATTATTTTTTAAACCATGAAAAATGTTTCTTCTATGGTAACTATCCACCTAATGGCTCAAGTTGAGGGATAAAATTCTTTAGATCATGCAGACTGATAAATGCAAATCAAGGACCTCCTGTTTTACTTGGTTTTTAGGAAAGAATCTTTCCTGTACTTTGACATATGTTAGATTTTTGAGGAGATTACCGACCAACAAGTTATTATTGCAAATTTTACAGTATGCATTTGTTCTGTAATGTAATCATGATCTTAAAAAACATCCATTGTCTAGTTACGTTCCAAGCATTTGATATATGCATCTGAAACAATGTATTTATTTGTCATTTTAAAATCCAGGATATTAGCAGTGATTTTAGCTTACATACCATTTAGGGATACAGTTTGAGAGGGCCATGGAATTAGCTATCATCTAGATCACAGATGAATTAAAAGATAATTTAGGGGATTAATGGCAAAGAAATTAAAAACATTCTTATTTGATCTGCTTGATATTATCACTATGGGATGACAAAAAGTTAATCCTAAAGTAGAAACAAGTAGAAAGTAAAAAAAGATAATTAAACACTTAAGAAAAAGCATATAGTTTAGAACTTCTATGAGACAGGAGATTGATATGTTCTCTTAAAGTCAGTAGAGGAAAAAACCTTATCATCTGAGAGACATTTGGAAGAGATAAATATTATCCATATTGTATTCAGAACTAATTTATATAAGAACTATATTCCTTAAATATTTAAGTAAGTGTTATGATAGTGGCACACTAGCTTAATTTTTTCATTAGAAGAAAATGCCAAGTACAAATGCCTCTCAGAACACAAGGTTCTTCAAATTTCTTCTTGATTGACTTGGTATAAGCTTGAAGCAGGTTTTCTTCCATATTTTACTCCAAGATTATTTAATATCCATTCTTTAAGTGTAAGGATATAAATAACACCAGGAATGTAACAGACACTTAAAGTTCAATAACTGTCCTGATTTCTCAATGTAATTTCATACTATTCTATAAAATGACAATGCTTTATCTAAAATTAGTATTTTTATTAGAAATTTAGACAGAAAATGATAACTGTATCTTTTGTCCAGAAACTTTAGCTATAAAATTATTGGACCAGATTAGAATTCTTTCCAAGGTATATGTATGATAAAAATTTTTCCTTTTTAAAGATGTATAATAATGTTGCATATTGAGATACCAAATAATACATTCTGTAATATTTTTTGAAAAGTATATTTCTTAGGTTTTAAAAATATACAGTGTTTCTGCCTTGAGATATACTTTTAAGATTAAAAAACACATCAGGGGCACCTGGGTGGCTCAGCTGGTTAAGCAACTGCCTTCGGCTCAGGTCATGATCCTAGAGTTCCCAGATTGAGTCCCACATTGGGCTCCCTGCTTGGCGGGAAGTCTGCTTCTTCCTCTGACCCCTCCCCTCTCATTCTCTCTCTCCCAAATATATAAATAAAATCTTTAAGGAAAAAAAAAAAAGTCAGACACTTAACTGCCCACCAAAAAAAAAAAAAAAACCCAAAAACAAAACAAAACAAAAAAACACATCAAATAAGAGTATTCCTTTAGGATAAGAATCTGTTTGACCCAGCTGTACTGAGTGATGAGGACAAGAAAAGGAAACCACACAGTCTCAAAATACCATTTTTCTTGAACCTCTACTTTGGAGGGTATTGTGGACTGATAGGTGTTCCCACCCAAAATTCTTATGTTGAAGTCTTAACCCTCTAGTACCTTGGGATGTGACTTTATTGGAAATAGGGCTGTTGGAAATAGAATTAGTTAAGAAGAGTCATATTGGAGTAGGCGCCTAATCCAATATGGCTGGTGTCCTTATGAAAAAGGGAAATCTGGATACAGAGACAGACACACACAGGAAAACATACAGACAGGGAGAATGTCATATGAAGATGCCATGAGCCAAGGAACTACCAGAAACTAGGTAAGAGGCCTAGGACAGTTTCTTCCTGGGCACTGCAACTTCAGAGAAATGGCCCTGTTGACACCTTTGTTTGGGCTTTCTAGCTTCCAGAGTTGCAAGACAAAAAACATTTGTTGTATAATTCACTCAGTTTTTGGTATTTTGTCATGAAAGCCTAGAAAATGAATACAGAAGGCAATACTATCATATTTCAACAATAAGAAATTACATATTCTTTTGAGGTTTTTTCTTTCAATATTTTGCAAGCCTTTTTTGTATATTAGAAAACTCAATGTGAAAAGTGACTTTTGAATTAAATATTATGTTGCTCTCTCTGGTGGGCCCTTCCTAAATGACTTAGTTTTAGCATCAGTGGGAGTTGGAAAATGCAGAAGGTACTGGAATCAAGATCTGAAAATTCTATGCTTTGCAGCTTTTTTTTTTTTTTTTTTGAACAGTAGGAACTTCTCTGTGCATCCAGTTCTTATGGATTTTCCTGAAAGTAGAGACATCTGCATTTTTCTAAAGGTAGCTCTCTAGTTTTGGAGGGGTGAGCTTCAGTTTCATAGATAGGGAGGATAAATCTGATCTGGTAGGATCCGAACTTATTTAATTTCCTGCTTAAATGTACCAAATACAATTTTATTTGCTTGATCTCTCGAAATAATAGTTGAATTTAGAAAATGATTGCTTTTGTGTGGTAGAAGGTTAATGCATCTGAAAAGGGGAGTGTTGGGTATACTGTTTTCTAACCTGATATCTAACAGTAATGGTAACATCTGTTAGAGCTTACATGGTGTTAAGGAAGGGCTTACATAGATTGCTTCATTTCATCTTCTCAAGTAACCTATGAGATATAGATGTTGCTGTTGCAGAGGAGGAAAGAGACTTAGTCAAGTAACTTGCCCAAGGTGAAGAGCTGCTAAGTGGCACAGATGGGGTTTAATGTTGCCAAGTTTGACCCAGAGGTCCCGGACTACCCTCCTGCATTAAGTATTTCTATCTTGGGTTGTAATTTTTACAGCTGGGTTGTAATTTTTTTGTGGTTGTAATTTTTAGCATTTAAGGGAAATCCTTCACCCACGATTTTCTTCACTTACTTAAAAGTATAATGAAAATACAGCAGGCAATATCAAGCTGAGGACACGATGGGGAAACAGAAGAAGACAGTACATAATTGTTCTCTCCTTTCTCCATTAAACTCTCTCCTGAAATCCAACGTAGCCTTTGTTCTTTGACTCTGAACACTATTTTTTCATCCTTATTTGAACAACCTGCCTTTGAATGTGAACTCTGACTGAATAAAATCAATGCAGAAAGGCGGCCTCTGATATAGAAGGCGAAAAGTAGCGTTACGTCAGATCTTACGTAGCTCTCTCGGGGTGAGCCCTGACTAGCATCTGTGAGAATTGAAAAATGCAGAGGGGACTAAGGGAAGTGTGATTCATCCCAGTGGCATCCTGCATCCACTCACTAGTGGGATGATACTTACTCGGGCCTATACAAATGAGAGTTCACTGTCTGGGTAGGTTTAATTCCAGAAGAATGTTCAAATAAATTGTCATAAGAGGAAACAAGTAACACATTTACGTGACAGAAAAATGAAATTAGCTCTATAATGTTTCCAATATCTGAAACTTTTTATTTTGTCATCTCAATCACTTGAAGGGGCTGCCTAAATTTTAATTTTACTGGACTTTGGTCATACACAGTATTTCCAGCCAGAATTTTGAAAAACCTTACTCTGAAATAGATGCTATTGTTTGAAAGACTCCTTGTAATGTGACTTGAGATGCAAAGAGGTAGGTAGGCATAGAGAAATGATTTATACGGATAGTGGTGTGCTACTGTTCGCAAAGTTGGTTGGGTAAACTACAGTGCGGATTCTTCTAGAATACAAACCTATGTATTAGTTTATGTGGAATATTGTATGTCCTCAACTTTCGTTTGGTTGCAAAGATCACTCTCCACTTAAAACGCATCCCAGAGAGAAAATACGCATTTCACTGTAGTGAAAATGAGCTCTACTTGAGGATCAGTTAAAATGAAAGAATTACCGGCTGTGTTGGACGTTACTGGCCTTGCTATTGCCTCCGATTTGGTTTCACAGAGAAAGTCATCGATGGAGGGACTCAAGAGGGGTCTGCTTTCTTGCTGCTCATTCACCAGCTGAGAACAAATGAACACAGGTATCAAAGGGCTTTGTTAAACTGCAGAATAGGATGAATTACAATGCAGCCTTGCAACGAAATGAGAATAGCAAGCCTATCAATCAATAAATAAACAAATAAATAGGGAGGGACAAGAAAGAAAAAAAATATCAAGGGATGGGGAATGAGCCTTTTAGCATTGTCAACATATTTTCGATGCAGCCAACTTCAGTTTTAAAGCTCAAGCCTTTTTTTTTTTTTTCCCCCTCCTAGAACTGTTTTAGAATTATTCTCTGAATTTCAAATGTAGAAAATGACTCTTCTTGAATCACAGTTCCTACTCTTCAAGTGGATAAAATGTTACTGAGACCCGGAAGCGTGGCCTCAGATGCTGAGGTGACACATTCTGGTTAGGGCGGGCAGTCCGCGTTGTGTGATTAAGTACGCCCACACAGAGCTCTATGTGTGTGGATCAATGTTCTCCTTGCCTCTCTCTCTTAAAAAGCTCAAGTCATCTATGGGCACATATCCTTCCTTACATTTCCTTGGGATGCTTCTGTGGTTCATGACAAGCATTATTTGGGGAGAGTAGGAAATACCTATACTAACTGTATAGGTATCCACTAGATATGTTTCTGAAAATCTATATGCAAAATGGATTTCTATCAATTCAGTTGTCTTTTCCCATTGGCTCGTTCCCTAATTCCAGAAATCATTCAGTGTGATATTTAGTCGGTCTTTAATGATCAGTGGCAGCCAATTATTTACTTTTAGTTCTTTTGCACCTCTTAGAATCCAGACTTCCTTAGGTTCTGTTTCCATGGTAAGGGAAATAAATATACTCATGATATGCAAGTGGTTAATTCCTAAATTAACTGTCTGAGTTTTTCAGGAGTTTTTAGATTGGCATTTCTTAAAAGGGGAATAGCTGTCTAGTTTTCTACTTGTTCTAAGAAAAAGATGTGCCCCCAAATCTCTAGATTTTCAAATACTGACTTGTAAGGCTTATTTTGTTTCCTCATTTTGGATATATTTAAATTCTTTTGTAAACACAGGGACTAATAATTTATTCCTGAATCACAGCTCTGTGAGTAGATGTGTAAAATGGGCCTAAATTAACTATAGTTTTAGAAGACCAGGGTGTTAGATCTCCACAGATACATTTAGTTGTAAACACTAAAAAATTATAGTCTGAATTTGATAGGAGATTTCTAGAAATGCCCTTGTTGACATAGATATCTAAATGGAAAAGCAAAGGAAAAGGCCCACTTAATTGAAAGGCCTTGTCCTTTTAGGCAGGTCTGTTTGTCAAAGGTAATAGGATTTTTTTTTTTAGAGCCTCTCTCTTCATGAAAGTTCAAACTTATTTTCCGGAGGAAGCACTTGTAGTATTCTCAGATTTTCTCAGCACAGGAGGAAAGAAATATCAAAGAGGGGGATGCTTAGGGAGTCCCTCAGGTGCCCAGAACGGAGGCATGGCTTCTCCTTTGCCTCATAAGGCTTCTGCCTCTTCCCACACCTACTATCTAGTTTCCCAACACATGTCACACCCAGACTGAGGGAGTGTCAGGTCTGCCCAATTCCCAAAACTGAGCTGTTCCTTAAGCAAAATAACAAACTACATTCTGAGTCCATGTTTTTCAAAGTGGAGCACAGTCTGCCTGTTGGGAAATGCTGGGGTTGGAGTGGGGGATGGTGGCAGGTCTCTGGGGTGAAAAAGATGAAGGGCCAGATTTTAGATAGCATGGAAAGCTAATTTGGGAATTGAAAGTTTTTGGTTTTGATGGAGATATGGAAGATAAAACAAGAAATATCATGAACCCGTTTCTTATAAGCTCTGAGGTCGGAGGCTACATCTTACTCATACTATCTTTCACAACTTCAAATAGAATGTTTTCATGTAATAGGGGATCAATAAATGCCTACCAAATGGGACAGTGACTTTGCAGAGGCTGAGGATATAAAATATCTGTTTTGAGCAGTCCAATTTTGAATTCTGTCTTCAGCTGGATGAATTTGAGAATCATTATTTTAGCCAGACCAAGTCCTATTTTATTTTTATTTGTATAGATAGGAGTAGCTTTTCACATGACCCCCTCCTCATTTTCAAACAAATCTATGGTTTTTCTATGGTGACCTGAGAATAAGTAAATCTTTTAGGTCATAAAGGACACTTGCAAACTGAGCTGAATCCCCCAAAGATTTCCCTTCAGCTTTGCTTCCAAACTATATGCCATTTATTCTCTCCTTATTTAGTGGTGGGATATGACTTACTGGCTTTTGCTTAGAATTGCTGTCTTCAGTTTGAAAATGCTTTATGAACTTACCTCATTTCATCCTTTGAGTACAGAGTATATTGATGTTATAAAAATAATAAAACGTGAGTCAAAATTTTTCCACTTTTTAAAATAATTAAGTTAGAGTGATTTCAATTTGGATCAATCAGATTATCATATCTGAGTTAAAATGATCCACCTGATTAGTTTTTAGGGCCTTTGTCTCCTCACTTTGTTTACATTTAAGATGTTCATTTCTTACGTTCCTCTTCTCAATATTTAAATCAGTTCAAGCCTTTCTAATGGTGACAGATTCTCACTTCTTTTTCAGGATCCCATTCCACTGGCACAAGGTCTGGAAACCTTCTTCAGCAGGAGGCAGTGAGGGCCTTCTTAGAGTATCTCCATGTTCCTAGGTTTTACTCAGTCTTAGACTTCCATTTTACCTGATTTCCTCCTCTAAGACAATGACCCCTTTGAGGTCATAGGGATCTTACCCAGTTAACTTTTGTATCTTATAGCTGTAGTTTAATAAATAGTGACTGATTCATAGTCAAACTGAATGGTGAATTGTACAAAAGAATGATTACATGACCATCTTCAATTTCATACTGGGTCAGTTCACAGAGAAGCCAGTAGTCCTCAGAAATGTAGACCAGTTTCCTGGCAGGTTTTAAATCATAAATCTAAGTCCACTTTCCCCCAGCTTCACATTATTTAAAAATTTGGGAACCTAGAGTTACCTAAAGATTCATTTCCAAATGCAAGTGTTCTACCAAACAGTCAAGGATGCTAAGAGTGAAAGCCTAATGAGAAAACTAAGGGCATAGGTGTGCCCCACGCCATCCTTGGAAGAAGGAAATAGACCAGTACAAATGGGAGGCCAGTGACACTTCAAGACAACACTACTGCCTCACTCAGGGGTTTTAAATCAGAGATGCAAATTTGAAGACTTTGAGGGAAAACCCTTATATGATCAGTGGGCATTGAAAACGAAGGGAAACTGCAGGAGTAAGAAGATAGTTGAGTACTTGCATGGAGGTGTTTCCTGGTCACCCAGAATTCAACCGACTATTGAAAATTTACACTTGCCTTGTAATCATAGGTTGTGAATGAAATATTCAGTCAAATGCCTTCAATTTACTTATGACTTAGACCAGTCAGTTGATATGGCTAATATTAGTCACCAAATTAGTTCTTATTTTATATCAATACTGTGTTTAGTATTGAGCAGAATGCAGATAATCACATCCAGCTTTAATAAATTATTGTCTATTTTAAAACTTTATCTAAAAATGCATTTGACTTAGTTCAACTTGAATTTCTCTAATTTTGGTGTTAAAAATTTGAATTAATTATGTAATCTAAACTATAGGGGAGTATTTAACTAAGATGAAAGTAGAGTATTTTGCCTTTAAATACTTCCTGTTACTTAACTCCAGTGTATGTTTATATATATAGTTTATGACTTTAATCTATGTTTATTTACCTTTAAACAATATACTGCTTAGGTGGTTCATTAAAAAAATATAGAGCTAAGTGTTTGTGATAACTTCTATCACTAAGAATTAAATCCAAACCAAAATACATTTTACATGATAAAACAAGTTCTGTAAATGGCAATAACTCATTATCCCATACGTCTACACTCCAGGTTGATGATCTCAAACTGTTGCTTTGGTTTAAAGTGAAATATTTTGTATTTATTTTTAAACATTTTAGTACTTAATAGTTTTAAAAGTTAAAACACTGAAGCTAGTAAGCTGAAAAACAGTTGAAAAGTATCTTATAGCTGAATTGTTGACCTAAAAAATTGGTAGTGATATACCATGTCTCTAACCTCATCTAAATAATAGAAAAAAATAAAGATTTTTCCTATGTTATATATATATATATATATACATATATATAATTTTAATATATATATCTTTATGTATTTTGGAAATTCCTTTATTATTTATGACATTGTTGATTAAAATATGTGTCATTTTTTAAGTAGGTTTTCATTCATAATTTTGTAATTGCACTACTTGTTTATGGCTTTATTAGTCCTATGCAAGTTTAGAAATTTGTGCAATGCCCATCAAAATAGTGACCTTATCAAGACTAATGATAAGTTTTGTTAACTGACTCAATCCATTGAAAAGACAAGACGACTCACTAGATCATTAGCATGCTTCCTTTAAGTATTCATACTTTGAGAGTTTTGTCATATATAGTAACTCTGACACCTGACAGAATTAATTTCTTGTGAGCTGGTAATAGTACTAATGGTTCTGCTCTGCTCTCCTCCCTCTACCTATGTTCCTACGTATGGGTCCCAGGGCGCTTCCAGTAAAGGATAACCATGTAATCACTTTTAACTATTTGACTTGATCTAAATGTCCACCGACTAGAACTACTTTCTTGACAGAAAAGTTAGACTTAAAAATGTGAATCTTTTCATGGGGAAATGAACAGATATTACTGTTTACAGCTTGGGCAGTACCAACACTGAGGCAAGCTGGAGAACATAAAGCAATTATATCAGGCTGGTAACAGAAATCCAAACAAGATTGTATTTAGTAGCCTTGAGAACATTTTTCCAAACAAGGATATTATTCTTTTTATGTTTATCAGACACAAAAATATTTTCAGTATCAAGGTATAAGGAGTGGGGACAGATAGAAACACAAAGGCTGAGCTTGCAAAAAAAAAAAAAAAAAAATTCCCTTAGCAAGAAGACATCTGAAATACATAGTTTTAAGATACTATGTTCTGTAACAAAAAATGAATGGGATGTATTTTGCTAAAAAGAAGTACCAGGGGATGTGGTTAAAATGGAAACTTTTGATGGTTCCTTATGAGAAAAAAAATTTGCTAATATAATTTCATTCTCATAAAGAAGAATAATTTTTTATGACACAATCAATCCTTTGGCACATAGTTGATCCTTCTATCCTCAAACTGGATTAACTTATTACAGTCTAGAGGAGTGTTGTACAATAGAGCTACCATGAGAACCTGATAATTTAAATTTTTCTAGTAGCCACTTCAAAAAAATTGAAAAGAAACTGTTGAAAAATAATTTTAAGAATGTATTTTATTTAGCCCAATGTATCAAAGAATGATCATTTCAACATGCAATCAATAAAACATTATTAGTGTTATAGTTTATATTACTTTTCTTAGGTCTAAATCTTCAAAATCGGGTGTGTGTTTTATACTTTGAGCACATCTCAATTGTTGGGAGCCCCAAAGCACTCAATAGCCACATATGGCTAGTAGCTCCTGTGCTGGACAGCCCAGGCCTAAAGAAACCGTTTCCTTTAAAGACTTGAGGGCATATTATTTTTCCTTCAGATCTTCCATCAATGCACACTTGTTTACATACTGCTTGACTTAAGTTGTTCGTCTAGGACAGCATGACCCTGAGCTTCTATGAAGTACTTGACATATGTTTGTTAATACAGAATTAATAACTGAATTAAACAAAAAGCAACTTTCAGGGGCCCGGAAATTTCTGAATTCAGGTCACCCAGCCAACTCTTCTGTTTTAGTTCAATTTGTTCAGCATACTATACATGACTTCACTGGTGTATGTTTGGTTAAATCCCTCTAAAAGTGATTGTAATAATCACATAATACAAAAAATCCTTCAATATAAACTATTCTACACTTAAAACCTGTTGACCGAACAGTTATTAAACAAGTTATGAACCCAGGGTTTTAAGAACTTATTTTGTATTTAACTAGTTATGGTTGTCCTAAGGACATTGTTGAGAGAGCAGCAATTAGCTTCAGACATATCTGGAATCTATGAATGAGCAGCTGGCTTTGACATACCAGTGATGAAGATGAGTCAATGTATTCAGTATTATGTAGTGCTATGTCATAAGGGGCTTTATAGGAGATGCTGGGACAAACATATTTCAAGACACTAATACATTCACACAAGATAACAAGTAAGAATGTGGTATGGTGCACAGACTGGATGCTATGGTTGCTATGAGAAGTACTCACTTTTTCAGATCATTCTGCTGCTTTTTGGCTTGTGCACGCCACTGGTGCATAGCAGGAAAGAAGCCACTTGTGTACAGTGGAAAAAGTATGTCAACTAATAAAGCTGCATTTGACTGAGAAATAATTGTATCACAGCTGTCACTGAATTAGTTCCATAAGGTCATCAACACAACAGGTGCATTACATTTTATGAATCAGAACTCTGTTTGCTGATTCATAAACTACCCAGTATGCAACAAAAAGATGATGCATTAGAGAAAGCATTACATAATCTTCATGCAGTAAAATTGTAACTAGTACCTCAAAAACAGTCAATGCAACATTAGACAGGGATTAAAGAAGGAACTTGCTACACACAAATGTTCTGAATATGAAAAAACGGTAATAATCACAATTTCTTTTCTAAATTAAAAAATAAAAAGTATCATTTTGCATTAAATTTTAAATTCAAGCTTAAGTTATAATGGCAATTTTGGATCTTTGAAAGGGATTACTGGAAAGCACATAGCAATGCGTGGTTTAGGGAAAAGAATTTTGGGTGCTCGAGTCTGTCCTAACTTGTGATATTCTGAATGATATGTTAGAGCACAACTATGCCAATGGAGATTCTGGGTAGCTCTTATCTGCTAATGAACATGGCTATCATTAACCAAGAACTTCCAACTAGTTCTCACCTCCCATAGCATTTACCTGAGGAATTGTGAGCTGAATATTTTGGACACGGATTCTACAAAGGCCAGGAGATCAAGGTAAAACTGTATATGTTTTACTCTATAAATTATGTAGGGAATGGAGACCTTGGTAAATATGAAGAAATTTCTAACTACTACTCCTCTGTGTGATTGGGAAGAAGCATCTCTTCTTTATGGATAAAAAACTCGCAATACAAAATTTATCCCAAAGTCCTAGGAATCTTTGATAACTTTTATTATTATTCAATTTTGATTGTTGTATGTTGTTATGATTTTCATTACTTACAACACAGTGTTTAGAATAAACTAAAACCACACATGTTGGCAGCAGCTGAGGATGGGATCTGATGATATTCTAAAAATAAGTTGCCATAATTTAGCTTTTGATATAAATGCCTTTCATGAGGACTGTAAATGGACATGTTTCTAATTCTAGACATGTTCATATAATTGGAACTGAATCACTGCATTTACTATTGCATTACAGAGAAAAAGAAATGTTTAAGATAACAATCTAATCTAAATTATAAGATAAATGCAAGTAAAAATATTTTTCATTTAAGAATTTAAAACTGATAGTTCCACAGAGTGGTGATGAGTATATTATACATATTTATGTGGATTTTACAGGGTGTTTCAAAAGCCCCTGAGGACATACAGGATTCACAGTCTCAGCGTGTCTTTGCATACAAATGCAAACTTTTTTCAATACTTGTTATAATAAATGCTGAAAATGGCTCTCATGCGCTTATAATAGAGATGATATTTTTGTTGTCAAGGTCACTAAGTATAAGAGAGGTCACAAATGCCATTTTCTGCATGGGGACTCAGGGACTTCTGGCTCATTCCTGTAAATTAGTTATCCACATAAATATGTATAGACATATATGTAGTATGCATAGTCACAACATAAATATATTTAACATTTAAGAAAATTTAGATATTCTACTGGTAAACTGACATATGTATACAATAGAACTTGTATTTATTCACAGGAATTTGATTTTTTTTTTTTTTTTGGTTGTTGTTCAAATGTACCATTAGCTTAATTGTTATTTCTTTCCCAAAGTTAACAAGATTCCTTTATAAAGTAGCAACATGGTTTACTTGCACATACATTTTTTTAAAACTAAAGTTGAGTAATGAAAATTAACATCCACAAATAACTAAATGATGGAATTTTCCTTTTTTTTTTTTTTTAGCAATTTTGGTTTTCATTTTATATTGTATAATTGTTTCATTGAAACTGTGTTTTTTAAAAATTGGTTCAAGTTAATGTTTTGTTTTGTTTTGTTTTGTTTTTTTGCTAGTTAAAAATCACAATGTCTGATATATTAACATATGTCAGCTTCCTACAGGAACCCTATGGGTCTGCCCACCTGTGATGTCATAGTTAGGAGGGGCTTTTCTTCAGCAGACTCCTCCCTCGGTATCTCCTTCATCACCATGGCAACAGCCTTATCTGCCGCCCTAGAGCCTTTTCCCTATAACAGTGAAATCAACAATGACTTGTGTCAGGAGAAATTTTTACTTATTATTACAAGATATTCTAATGTTTAAAGAGCAATCCAACATAAATGAAGAGGTAGGCTGCTGCAAGTGAATCTTGAGGCTTTTGGCTGAGGAGAAAACACACAAAATCTGAAAAGAGATTATTTGTGAACTTTTAGTTAGCTACTTTTTCACCTTTACAGCTGACATATTTAATTTTAACATAGTATTTTATATGTATAATATATTTTAAGGCAATTTACATGACATGAACATAATTTTTATAGTATTGATTTAAAAACGCTATGGATTGCCTAGTTCATTTACTAACTGTTCTTATAACATCCTTAAATGTTTTGCATGACAGTGAGGAGTCGGAGATAGGGATCAGGATCAGTGTCTGACTCCCCCAAAGGGATTTTGCTGGGTGGTCCCTGGACTCTGTCATTTTTTTAGTGGATCGGGCATAAAAAGAGTAAAAGTGTCATAAAACTTCTAAAAATTCTTCAACAGCCTAACATCCCAGAAATTCACCCAGCTTGTATATTTTGTGGAGATGGTATGATCTTGGTGAAAAATTTTTCAACTCTCAATGATTTTGAAACCAAAGAATTTTAATAGGGTTTTAGAAATGCCTTTTAATTAGAGGATTGCGAAGAATCTAGGTATAAATAAAGGATAATAAATAATTGAAGCACTGATACATATATCCCCACATTTTTTTTGTCTCAAGAAGTATAATTTTGGACTATAAAGGGGTATGCTGGCTTTTTGTCTTTTTAGTTTACTGGATTATTAAGTTTTTGTGAGTAGATGTGAATGGAAAAAACAAAACAAAATATCACTTTCATAACCCAATTAGAAACATCTTATACTATGTAAAAATTAAATACTCTTTAAGCATTTTAAAAACAAAAGCTTCCATTTTTTTCAGGTCTCTGGGCAAAGCCTCCCGAAAGAAATAATTTTATACTGAGAAGTACATATGAGTATCTGTGTTCTAAATCTACTTAAAATACAAATGTAGCATATAGGGATATCATAGGCAAAGATTAAAAAAATGGACATATGGGGGTTTGTTATCTGAAAAGGAATTAAGAGCTAGGGTCAATATTAACTCCAGAGATTGATAAATCTTGATAGTTTCCATGCAGCAAAAAAGGATGAAATTATATTATGATCTTGGACTCACACAGGGGTTTAAGTATTTAGAAGGTAGGTTTACTCTAGGAAGCAAAACTGCCTATTTTCTCAGGCATTGCCTTTCTAAAATGTAATGAGTGGCAGGTTTTATTAATGAAAACAAAGAAACAATTTCTCTGCAGTTATTAGATTTTAAAATGTGTGAATCTCTTTACAATGCTGGAAGTGCCTTGAGTTTGTTTGGACTTAACAGAACGAGCATTACTGAATGATAATGTGTTATCTCCACGATAGGATATCAATTACTGAGATTTTATTTAGCACATATAACAGTAATTTCCATATGTATTCTGAAAAGTTTATAAGGCTGCAATTCTTAAAATAACTGACTTCTGGAAAGATAAAGAAGGACAATGATCTACTGCATAACAAATTGGGATGCATAACAATTGCAGGTTTTTTCTTTATGAAGCAAGGTGAACTTCCTAAAACAGAGATGAATACCATTCTGCATTCTGAGAAACTATTTATTATGGCACTATTAAACTATTTAACATTTTTTCAAAATATAAAAATTACTTGGATGAAACATTACATACTATAAAGTGATAAGGCTTTAAAAGCTACACTCATTTACAGACTAAATACAGTTTTTAACAAAAATCTTTGCAGTTTATTATTTGAAAAGAGCAAAATCATTTGTGAAGAATTCTTTCCATGCTCCACGAAGTTCTAATAATATAGCAATAAACAAAGTGGCATGCTTATATTTAAATTCCTGATATATTTAAATGAACAAATCTAATGTTACAAGGTATAATTTTAAAATAATAATAATAATTCAGAATCTGTTCTTGCGCTAAGAAAAAAAATGTCAATTGATAAGCATCTCAAAAAATTTCAGGTCAATATTTCAATATACCATTTATTTGAAATGCTACCAATCATGAGCTATATAAAGATATTTTTCACATGTGCAACTATTGTGGCTAGAATTAGCAACGGACATGCCATTTTACTAAAACAAAAAACAAAACAAAATAAAAATTAGTCCTTTCATGCTGAACTCTAGAACAAAGCAGTGGTCAGCTAGAAAGGATGTATAATAAACACATGCGGTGCTTTTTATTTCTTGCAGAAAAACCCACCAAAGCCAGGGTCAGGTCACTTTTTTGAAGACAGTGCCACTTTTTCTTCAAGGTTACACCTACTACCTGAAAAGAGTCATGATACCCATGTTAGTGCCTGCTAGCAACTTTTTTTCTTTATAGCCTTTTGACTTTTGAGTTATTACCCCATGAGCCTCACTTTTGGGCAAGGGTGGTACAGTATGAGAACAGAACGGGAAGGTCTGCCACAATGACATCTCCATGGTTCCAGATATAGTGTCTAAACCCACTGTCAAATCAAACGAATACACTCATCTATCAGAGCAAGATTTCTCTTAGACCATATTGCCACCTCCACCTGCTATCTTAAAATCAAGCTGTGTTATTTCTGATTTGTCCATTTATCTTGTGGGGGAACACTTCTAGAATTCAGAACCTGGCTGAGAATTGATTTGGCAATTCATGGAACTATTCATTTTTGCTTATCAGCAGCTCTACAGGACCTACAGTAATACACCCATACAAGTTTTTTTCCTTTTTTGAAGTCAGTGGCTTAATACATTGTAACAACTGTATATGCATAATTATCCAGACTTCAAGCACAATTTTCTAAATATAACCACATCGAAGATTCAGTATTAATCTATTACCTGAAACAACACAGAGACGGCAATAATGAAATACACACTCAAGCATATAAGTGGATTTAGATTACATTAAGCCTGTATGCTTCTATGTAATTCTTAGCAATAACAGAAAAGAACAGAGAAAGGTTACAAGTTGATTATCACATTGGGAAACCGCCAGTAATTTATTTCAGCTGATTTCTTTTCAAATAATACTTCAAAATCACCTTTCCCCACTTCCTTATTGAATTTCTTGAGATGGTTTTGACTGTTTGGAAAACATCACCATGTGGAGAAATTTCTGTTTTTTTTCTTGGTGAGTTGTTGTAAGAATTCTTCAATACTTCTTGGTTTCTTTTATCATTTTGTTTCCTTCCCAGTGAAATATATAAATAGATATATATTATATATATATAATATATAAATATATAATTCTTGAGAATAATCTTTTTATTAACTTCTATTATAAGACCAGGCATAAATGAATGAAACACAGGTAGTACAGTGAATGATATTAACGTTTATTAAGAAAACCCAATTTTGGCTCACTCCCTCTGTTAATATAGTATATAAACAACAGAGTACAAAATACTGAAATCACAGGATCTTCTCAGGCTGTGAAGCTACCAGATGTCTTTGGATGAGGAGGTACTGGCAGCAGGCTGGTCTCATAGTGAGGGGAACTAAATTATTTGGAGAAGCTGCTATATGCCAGGCACTCTGGCTAGGTGTTTTACCTATACGATTGCATGAAAGCTCTGTGAGGTACAAGATATCTTTGCTAGGTAGATAGTGAGGCTCAGAGATGGTGTGATTTAGCCAAGACCTCAAAGCTAGTATGTGGTTGAGCTGCCTCCCAGTCCACGTGCTTCCTTCTCTCCCATGTCCTCCTCACTGATGGCTATAGGTACAGGTTGTGTATATCACTCAGGTTTTGAGAAGCAGCCACTTCTCAGGATAATCACTGAGTCTGGATCTAAGTAAACTTTTTGAAAAATCTTTTCTTTAGTGTGTAATGGTCAGTAATAATCAATTATCCATAACTTCACTCATGAGCATACTGGGAACAAGATATTTTTGTTTCTTTTATCTTTGTGGAAAACTAACCTACAGATTTCATGTATATATACTTCTTTTTATTCTGTAGATCTTATTAGGTTTATAAGTTGTAGCATCACTCTAATTCTTATTAAATGTTAACTCAATGCTATTAAATGACATCTTTATTAGGATTTTTCCTCAGATAAATTTTGGGTGTATGAAATACAGTATGCAATGCCACAGTTACATGGCCCATTCAAAAGCAATTTTCTAATTACAGATTCTATTACTCCTACTAAGGAGATCATAATTTAAAAATTATGTTTAGGGGCACCTGAGTGGCTCAGTGGGTTAAAGCCTCTGCCTTTGGCTCAGTTCATGGTCCCAGGGTCCTGGGATCGAGCCCCACATCGAACTCTCTGCTCAGCGGAGAGCCCACTTTCCTTCCTCTCTCTCTGCCTGCCTCTCTGCCTACTTGTGATCTGTCTGTCAAATAAATAAAATCTTTTAAAAAAATTGTTTATTATTTCTAATCTATCAATAATAATCCAGAGTGTCTTCATTAGAGATATTCAAAAGAAGAAATGGAAAAATACTAAATTAGGGGAAAAGTAAAAGATTACAATACTAAACATCTCAGCTAACCCAAAATTATCTAATATATGAATTTAAAAAATAGACTTCCTTTTGTCTTAATTCTAAAAATTAATACATGCCAAAAATTGAGAAAAAGCAGGCATAAAAAATAAAAATAACAACCTTGACATTTTCGTGGATTTTCTCAATGTTTCATATTTACAGTATTGGAGAGTAAACAGTGTTTTAGGATGAATGTTTTAAGAATAGGCAAACTACCATCAGCTTTATAATTATGAATGTATTACATACATTTCTTCATATATACATGTATGCAAGCAAATACCTGCCATTGATATTATTTCAACAACACTGTTTGAAATGAAATGATATTCAGTTTTGCCTATAGCTGAAAAATTGTATATCTCATAAATTCTGGACCCTGGACTTAAACGTTCCTGCAGGAAACTGGCCACAAAAAAGGCTAATTTCTGATGGCTGTCTCATCTCTCATGTGCAGAGCCAGGATAACCTTCTTTCACTTGGAAAGGTAAATGTCATGGTAAGTGTCGTGCTGTCTTCAAACTCCCAACCTGGGAAAACGTCAGAGCAATGCTTCCTAGTGTCCTCTGAACGCCGGTGATCCCTGCCTACCATATTGTGTCCTTTCCCATTTGGTGTGTTCCTGTAGCTTTCTTCCAACATAGCGGAGGGCTCAGACCATGCTGATTCTCTCAGAGTTGCAGTCAACTCACGCCCATCCTCCTCCTGCAACAGAATATTCTCTAAATGTTAAAAGTGTTACAAGTAGAACCAGATCTCGGCATACTGGTCCCATTCTTGTTTCTGTGATTATACAGAACGAAGCACAGATTTAGATGTAAACAATTAGGAAGCATGGGCAGAATTCTCTTAACTAGAGATTCATATATGGAATTCATAAATCATAATGAATTCCCTATTGCTTCAGGGATATGTTTGTAGCTAGAAATAATATGATTTTTGATTCCTTAATAGGAGAGCCAAGTTGCAGTGAACAAATTGCCTCTCTGTTTAAAATAATGACACAGGGCATTTAAAAAGAATGTTTCCATTTGAGCCTCCATTAAGTTCTTCCCTACCATCCTGTTTTTCTTCCACAGCATTGTTTTGCCAGATGACAGGTGCACTCTACTGTAGTCACCTATCCTAGGAACTTTAGGAAGTATTGCATTCTACCATATCACTGTTGTGCCCGTGGCATCTGTCATGTGCATTTCTCTTGTACCCTTCTAGACTTTGCATGTGGTGGGGAGGAGGGAGACCGGGTGGGAGAAAGTCATGGATAACAATCTTTATGGTCTATTTTTTTTTTTTAAACAATCTCCATGGTCTTTAACTCTAAACCTCTATCCACAAAAATAACCAGCATTCCAAGCCCACCCATATCCACATTTATTTTCTTTGGCCTAAGTGGCTGGTGCAGGGGATATGATGGCTTTCACAGGTCCTAACACTTTTGCCTTCAGGAGCCCCTTTCTCCATAAAAAAAAAAAGTTAAAAATCATGTCTTATGACTGTGTTGGTATAAAGACAAATACAATCCAGACTGGATTTATTTTTACACATTTGTTATTCTAACAGTCATTTTAGGGATTCTGTTTTTAAGAGAGATTGAAATTAAAACATTTTTATGGCCCCTTAAAAGTAGCTTAGGCTCAAACAAGATGGGATTGGGAGGGAGACAAACCATAAGTGACTCTTAATCTCACAAAACAAACTGAGGGTTGCCGGGGGGAGGGGGTTGGGGAGAAGGGGGTGGGATTATGGACATTGGGGAGGGTATGTGATTTGGTGAGTGCTGTGAAGTGTGTAAACCTGGTGATTCACAGACCTGGGGATAAAAATATATGTTTATAAAAAATATATGTTTATAAAAAATAAAAAATTTAAAAAAAAAAAAAAAAAAAGTAGCTTAGGCTCTATGTACTGTGTCCATAGTGCCTAATGCCTAAATTGATCCTGGGTTGTGTCTTCTCAGCATTCAGTGTGGCATCCCCAGGGCTGCGATCCTGTCCCTGCAGCTGCTCTCTGTCATCCGGGGCTGCTCTATTTTTGGCCCTGGCTCCTTCCACCACCCACACAGCTCGTCCATCGTGGCTGCGCCCACCCTTACAGACCCCTTTGGTACTGCTGCTGCTCTCACTATTTTTGTTAGGATTCAGTGAGTCTCCCCTCACACTACTTAAAAACCTTACTGGGTGCCTGATCAGTGGCTTTTACTTCAGTAGTCCTTAAAACTCAGAAAACCTGGAACATTTAGGCCTGAGGCAGAAGACATCGGCATGCAAAACTGATGAGATTCTGAAAATGTAATCTCTCCACCAGAGGACAACACGACAAGGCGAAGCACTTCATTCTCTCCTGCCTCAGGGCATGTTCCTGACCATCCAGGAATACTTCTGAAGAAGTTGAGTCAACTTGTGGCTCTACTTTTATTTAAAAACAAAAAAACCAAAAAACAACAACAGCAACTAAAACACCAAAAACAAAACCAAAACCAGCCCTCAATGACCAGTCATCAGCTGGTTCCACAGTATTCCTTGCCAATTTTTCCAATTTCTGTTCCTCAAGTGAGGAAGAGAGTTGTCTGGTACTCCAAATTCCCGAATTGTGCATGAAGCTTAAGCTTCACCCAGGGACCTGTTTATAATTCTTATTTTACAAGATGTTTTTTTGATTGTGTCTCATCAATGAAACTGCCTCGAGTGGGCAGAGGTCATGCTTATTTCTTTTGAGCTGTTTTGCATGATTAGATATAGCAATAGACACTCAAGTTTACTTAATAAATACAAGTATTGGATGCTTTTTTAAGACACTGCAATCATATAATATGGCCAACTTTGACAGAAGTGAGTTCTGAATTAGATAAAAAATCTTAGAGATTTAAATAAATAAAAGTTTCAAGCATCTAATAAAATTTCATTAATATTAATAAAGTGTTGCCAAGTAAAGATGCTTAAAATTTGTTTTGAAGGACAGATAAGACTTATTTTTAATTAAAGAGATCCATTTGTCCACAATCCGTCATTTGTTTGCTCTGTTGAGAAGGTTAAACATTCTCCCATCTCACTCTCACTGTGTCCGTGAGGCTTATTTACTCTGTGAGCTTAGCAAGCTTTGTTGTCAAATGGTCAAGGTAATAGCACTCAGTTCTCTTTCATCTATAACTAGTTATGAATTAGTAAAGTTTACTACAGGTTTATTCTGATTGCTATAGCTCTAAATTACTTAGAACCTATATTATCTCAATATTGAGCTTCTCTATTATGCACCTACAAATAATTTTTTCATTCTTTTTCTTTTTTTAAATTTTTTTTTTAACTTTTTCATTCTTATGGTGGTCTGGCTTTAAATAAATTGTTTTCTTTTGACCTTGCTTAGCCCTATACTGAGGAAGACATTAATAATACAAATTTCATAATTATGAAATAAATGTAGAATGAGGTGTTGTTTTCTTTTTTTTGTATGATAAGCCCCAAATTTGTCAGTTAAATTTATATTTTTATAAATATATTTATATTTGAGAGGCTTTTAATGATTGTGTGAAATATGTAAATGAAAATATCTTAATTAAAGGTTACTCTTATTATTTTCAGTTCCTTATTAAATATCTCACATGATTTGTTAAACAAGTACTTTTCTGGTTTGTTTGTTTTTTTTAAAATTTGGTACAGAAAGAGATCACAAGTAGGCAGAGAGAAGCAGGCAGAGAGAGCGAGGGAAGCAGGCTCCCTGCTGAGCAGAGAGCCTGATGCAGGACTCGATCCCAGGACCCTGAGATCATGACCTGAGCTGAAGGCCGAGGCTTAACCCACTGAGCCACCCAGGCACCCTCTGGGGTTATTTTTAAGAGGAAGGAAAACAACTAGAAACACAAAGTCCTAAAGATTACTTTGTTATTATTTTCTTTTTGAAAAATGTTTCCCCAAATACAAGTACTCTGGACTACTTGAATCTTACTTGCACAAATGGGTGGATGTCCCAACACTCAAAACAAAGTGAAGTGCTATGATAATCATTCATCACCAGTATTGGTAGTTGCTTAGACTTGTCCGAATCAATGGTACTTTGGGGGTAGGGAAGTTGAGACCCGGCCTCTTTCTGGGAGGAATTAGAAGAGGTCTTGAGGTCTGGTTTCTAACTGTATGCGAGTAGCCAAGCTGGTGTAGTATATAAGATCTTCAAATGTTGCAGGAAGGTGGTGAGGAAACTCTGGAGGAACCATGCACAAAAATTTGGTGTCTTTATCATTCCTCTCTTTCCCAGATTTTCTAAGACTGGAAAATTTTCTAAAATAAATACAATAAATAAGGATCCCTGTAGGTAAATATGTGGTTAAGACCACGAAACCAGTTTCTGTGAAACTTACTTATCAGGGATTCGATGCCTTCCCCACCTTCTTGTCAAAATGAATGAAAAGACCGCATAATAAGTATATTGTTACCAAGTTATTGAATTTGAGACAGCAAATTCATCCAGATGTCTCAAGGTAGAATTACACGGCATTTGGGTTCATGCTAGGGAAGGACCATTAGCTAGTGAGCTGGAATTCATCCGCTTTATTAATGTTTCAGGCAAATTCTGTTACTAATTGATGAACAAGTGTTGAGGCCTTGTAGCCCGAGTATTCAGTAGCTGCGGCATTCCTCGTTTTCTGGCAGGTGCAGGGTTTTTACCAGCTTGTTCTCCAGTCACCAAATGCCCCAGTTTTGTTGATAAAATGTAAGCAAAGTAAATTATAGAAACTAGGCCAATTCTAGCCAAGAAAGTCTCAGCTAAGGTACTCCATCTGCCTGACTTCCCTCAAACAGCTCTAAGAGAGAAGCTGCGGCTTTGGGAATTCCTATTCTGTAATTCTGGATCAGACTCTGTCTTCTCTGCTTACCTAGACAGTCCTCTGAGAGTCACTGGCAGTGTGTGGGTTGGCTCCTCCCTAATACCTCCCCCTTCCTTGAAAGGGAACGAACAGTATCCCTCACCTTGTGGTCAAGAGGTAGGGGAAGTATGGAGGAATCTTGGAGCTGTGAACTCCAGTGAGGTGTGGCCAGCTGTGGTCGAGGCAATTACCAGCTAATGGATCCAGTGCAGCCTCCAAGATCAGAGGAAGAGAAAGACAGATGGCCAGGAAACATGTGGGCACCAATACCGGGACTGGAGTCAGAAGACAGGAGTTTTAAGCCCAGCTCTCTCTTTTATAAATTATTCTCTCAAAGCCTTCATGTTGCTTTCTGAAAATAGGATAGAAAAACTATCTCCTTCATAAATATGTGAGAGTTAAATAAGAGTATCTATAAAAGCACTTGCACAGGGCCCATTACAAGGTATGTATTCAATAAATATTAATTAACTATGAACTGGTCTTGCTGAGCTCATGGACTCCATGGCCTAATTGTCCTTATGAGATAGGTGGCAAAGATGCAATATTATGTTTGTGAGATTCATGCATGGACTAAATAGTTATGACATGCTCACCACTGTGCAGTATTCTATCATCTGAATATACCACTATTTACCGATTCTACTACTGATGGACATTTGGGTTGCTTCTGGTTTTGGACTAATATAGAAAACATTGTAATGAATTTGAGTTCAGAAGCCACAGAGAACAGAAGAGGTGCAAAGAGCTGGAAAATAGCCCTGTAGAGAGTAAACAGACTTCAATAATAGCAACAGGGGCAGGGAACAGTCACCAAATGGATAAAGGTCTTATCCATGAGCCAAGTAAGTCTGAATCTCTGCAGCCGATGAACAAAGACCAGGGTTGGGATGACCTAAACCTAAAGGGACTAATAACAAAGCACAGAAATCAAGGGTCAGAAAGCAAAATGGGGGCACTGAGTCTACCAACAGTGGATAATGAGGAACCAGGTTCTAATGAGTTGTCATTAATAACTGTTATGGGCTGAGTTGTGTTTTCCCCTCCCATTCATACAGTGAAGGCTTATCTCCCAATACCTCAAAATGTGACTATATTTAGAGGTTAAAGAGGTAATTAAGTTAAAATGAGGTATTAGGTGGACTCTAATCCAATACAAATAGTATTCTTTTAAGAAGAGAAAATTAGGATGCAGAAGAAAGATCACATGAAGACATACGGAGAAGAGAACCATCTAGACGCCAAGGAGAGGGGCTTCAGACAAAGCCAACCCTGCCAACACCGTGGTCTCAGACTTCTAGCCCCCAGAACTATGAGAAAATAAATTTCTTTTGTTTAGGCCACATAGTCTGTGGTACTTATTATGGACGCCCCAATAAACTAACAGAGTAACTAAACAAGTACTTTTGAAAGATCACACAAAGTGGTCTTACCTCGGTACCTCAGTAAACTGTATAGAAATATCCAAAGACAATTCAGTAAGTAACAGGGTTATTACAAAGCTGTCTCAGCTAATTCCTTTTGTTACTTCTAATCTGATCAAAATGACTTGTAGATACTGAAAACTAGAAATTCTAAACCCAGGTGGCCACAATTGGCCACTATGATAGTGTCCTGTCAGGGACTATGACCTACTTGTCAGGGAAAATTGCCTAAAAAAAATTCAAATGAAGATTGTGCCTGGAGTGGTCGGCTCATGCCGGCAGGAGCTGTGCCTTCTCAAACTGAATTGAGGTTTTAGCCACATGACTTCAAATTATAGTTTGGAGCTTCTTGAGAAGAATTTTCCCATGAAAAAACATTTTTCAAAGAATTTCAAAATCTGAATGCTCCAAGGAAATTATTTATTCCCAACTAAAATCTTATTAAATTATATCTTAGAGACTTCAATTAGTTCGTATGCACATCAATTAAAATAAATATGTATATAAATACAGAACAATTGGAAAAATAGAACAATTGGAAAGTAACCATGTATCACAGGTAGTTTTTTGTTTTTCCCCAAAACTCTTGCATCTCTGTAATTTATTTTGGGGCAGGGCTTACAGCTTGTCTCTGGCTGTCAGAGACAGCCTGAAATGTTCTGTATGAAGATGTCAGCTTGGGACGATATCTGTAGGGAACTTTAAAGGAATCAGGAATCCTGGAGTGCTTGAATGTTTTAAATAAAGCCAGTTTTCCTCTTTCTAATCACCATAAATCTGCAACTCACATTTATATTATTACGCAGATGATGTGCCAGTTCATTTTACTCTTCTGTCAAATTTTCTGGCTAAAATCATAGTTCTGATTAATTCCAAATATGGGACATGGTTATAAATACCAATAGACGCATGAAATTTGCTCTTGAAGCTACTATTTAAGGGCCTATTAAAATAGGAGAAACCACCTCTCAGTTCTGTCACCCACCACGTACTGACACCCAGGAACACAAGAGGCTGGACTAAGAGGACAGCCAGGTGGGCCATTCAGCTAATCAGTATTCCAGTGGGTTTGAAGCCAGTGTCTGTGTTGAGTCTAGGCTCATGCTCCACACTCTGTAGTACATAGTTCCTTTTTTGGAGATTCTCCAACTGACAAACCAGAAAGGGAAGGAAATAGTTCAAGTCTCTACATTTTCTCTGGTATTATTCCATTTGCCTATCTATCAACTCCAAGTTGCCAAGGGATACCCTAACTCCCTGGTGTGTGGCAACGCGGCTTTATATACATGTGGTTATAGAGGCTCGTGCTAACTACGGGGTTTGTGTTGACAGAGCATGGGATGTGAAGTTGGAGATGCTGGGTCTGAGACCCAGAAACAACACTTAACGTTCTTGTGTGATCTACGGCACAGAATATTGTTTTCTTGGGGTTAAGAGTGAGAATGGTACTAATAACTGCTTCACTGACTTTGCAGGGATTTTGTGATGATCAAATAGGTAAGGAAGGAAGCATTCAATAGGCTCTAACCATTCTACAAATCAGTCAAATTCCATTAGCTAAGTAAATTATTTTCCATATGTATCTGGGTGTCTATAGTACCTGACAGAACTATTTATTACTTTGAAAGTAATTTAATAATGTCACATCATAATGAAATGAAAAAGTTAATGAATTCCCTTAACAATAGAAATCCAAGACATGTCTAGATCTGGGTCATTCAAGCAGCAACTGCAAAACCCCAAGGTGCCATTAGATTGCTGATGAAGTCACAGACTGTTTTACGTGCTCTAGGATTGATAAATATAGAGTCATATCAGGAAATGTATTTAAACAAAGTTATGTAATCACAATAACAAAGATGACTGTCAACTTTCAAGGTCTAAAAGAGGATTCAACATGGAGGACTATGAGATTACTGAAAGATTTCCAGCAGTTTCAAAGCCTGGTGATGGATATTAAGGAGGACATGTATGCCATGGATCACTGGGTGTTATACGCAAACATGAATCATGGAACACTACATCAAAAACTAGTAATGACTAGCATAACATAATAATAAAAAAATTCAAAGACAATGGGAAATAAAATCAAGACAGTGCAAAAAAACCAAAACCAAAACCAAAAAAAGCCCCCCCAAAACAAAAGTATGTATTTCTACTAATTATTTCATTGGTTTTTTTGATGCATTATAGATAGGTATCATATTCATATCTTATTTCTACTTCTGAAGAACTAGAACAGCTTGGTGGACCATTTAGTTCATGGAGGTGTTGGGTCATTTTTATAGTCTGCTTCAGGCATATTATATGTCTCTACAGGAAATATGTTCATAATCTGTGTTCCAAGTATCTATAAATAGGCAGAAGAGTAATTTGATAATGCTAATTATAAGTTGCCTATGAATTTTTTCCGAATCTCCTAAAAATAGATTCTTTGCTATCCTCTACATTTTCTTCTCTGAAATCTCAGATATATATCAAAATAGATTAAATTAACATTTAAAAGAGATTTGGCCTAACCTCATTTCGTCCTGCTAAATAATGCATTATGGTCTTTTAGGTTCAAAGATAAAAGCAACTACATGATACAGATATTTCATTAGACAGACTGAAATTAATACTAACTGTAGGTTGATGTTATATATACAGAAAAAAGTTAATTTCTTTAACTTGAAGTTCTTAGCTGTTCTCATTTCAACATATGCCAAATTTTATTAAGCTTTTAAAAGATTCCCAGAAAATATAAGAGGTCTCAGATTCTCTACTTAAGCTATTCCTATAAGCACTGAATTGAAGAAAGCTCCAAATTGTTTAAATACCTATCAAAATCAATTTGTCTAAAATTTGTAATTCTCCCCCCACTAACAATGCCACATTATTTCCTTCTAGCCAATTAGTCTGTTCATGTATAGTAAAACAAAAAAACTAATTAACCAGCTTTCTCAATTAATTTTTCCAGAAAATTTCATGTTTAGAATAAAAATTAAAATCAAAGAAGTTCATTTGAAGGATTTTCAAGATTTCAAATTGTGCCCACAGTCCCTCTCTATTCAGCTCATCTCTGACACCTAGGGACTATTCAGTCAGGAAAGATACACTAATAGCCCTGAGGGCTCTAATATTCCCATTCTTCAAAGAAAAATTAGGTATAGTATTCTGTACTTAGTGATCTAGAAAGAAACAGTAAGACAGTTTGGAAATATTGCCACTTTAAAAAAGCCCCCCCCCCCCGGTCAATTTTGATGTGATGAAAAATTTCAATTAATTGAAGGACACACAAATGGCCCTGAGTGTTCTGGTTAATAAAAATGTTGTGGTATTTTACTAGACTAAAAACACAGAAACTTCTTTTTAATGTCTGGTATTTAAACACTGTCTTTCTCAAATATTACCATAAAGAAGATCACTTATTTTAAAGGCCTACTTCCTGTTTTTCCCCTGTTCATCATCACAGATCTCAGTTGCTTGTGCTTGGACACCGAGTCTCACATTCTGTTTTGTGTTGCCACAAGCATATATATATATGCGTATTATATATGTGTGTGTGTGTGTGTGTGTGTGTGTGTGTGTATGTATATACTATCATCCTTAAATGTATGTATTGTATATCTATCCATATTTATATCTATATCCATATCCATATCATGGTCGATTTAATTCAACAGTATAAAAAAGTGAGATTCATTTTCTAATGTTATTTCCATCTGCAATAAGTATTTGTAAAGACCTCATTGCAAATGTGCTTTAAGAGATTTTAAATTTTAGTGAAAACACAATATATCAATATATTCTGTTGTAGAACTTTCCATGTTAAAGTCATCAAGATTTAGAAATTCCAGAAAAATATTTTTCTGCCTGACCTTTCCAACAACTTAAAAAACATTTCAGTAGGCTTAGAGTGACTCTGACCTTTTCTTTGGAAAGCGAAAATGAAGTTTGCATTCCCCCCCCTCATTAAAAAAAGTGCTCATTGTCTTAGAGAAGACTTAATTGGAAATAGAAATGTATTTCTTGTCTTTGGATATTTTAATATCATAATGATTTCAGTTATAAAAATGACACAAACTATGTCACAGTAAAAGACAGTGACTGACAGTTTTTGTAAGAATTTAACTTGAAGTCATCCATTATGGAACTTATTGTCCATTTAGGTCTGTCTTAAATAGTACTGTAGAATTTTACTCATCTGTTTTCAATTTTAAATTCTGTGAAGGTTTATAGTTTTATTTCAAAATCATATGGTACCATATTAATATTTTTATGTCTTTCCTCTTCTCCAAATGAACAATGAAATTATGTACTTCAAGACTCTGGGATCTTTTATAAATAAGGCTTATCTCCATATGATACTGCATGGGCAAGATCAAGGAATTACAAAAAATATATGGCGTGGGACTTTCCTTTTAATAACCTGAGTTTATTTACTAACCTGAGAGTTAATGTCTCATTAAGTGCAAACATGGTTTTCAGAATGTCCAGTTTCTTCAGGGCATCAATCTCCACAGAAGACTGTCCAAACAGTAAGAGTTGCCTGGCATCATGGAATGTTCCTGAGGGAAGGGGCTCTCTGTGCCTGTATCTCTGTTTAGATCTGCAGGATCCTCTCCACCACTTCTCCTCCTGTAGTTCCTTACTCACTAGCTTTCCTGTGCCACTCATCATGCTAGATAAGGCTGTATGGATGGAAGTTTCTGGTCTCTGCAGAAACTGTTTCCTTCATTTGGAATTCCCATCTCCTCATCACTACCTATTGAATTCCATGTATTCTTCCAGATCCAGCTCAATCACCATTCTTCTTTGTGGAAGCCCAGACTGCGATGTCCTTGAAACTGGACACTGAGTCTCACATTCTGTTTTGTGTTGCCACAAGCACAGTGTCTTGCATATTCGGGGGTATTAAGTGACAAGCTTGTTGAGTGAATGAATGAAGGCATGAATGGATGAATAGATGATATACAGTCCTGCCTACCTAAGACTTCTTGAGGTTTCTTCCAAACTCCTCCTTCCCAAACCATTCTATCAACATCCCAGGCACACTAGGAGTGGCTCCTGGCTAAGGATTCAATGGAGCTCTTAGCAGTGATAATTTAAAACCGTTGATCTTATTTTAGTTCCCAAGGAAAAGGCTATTATGAGTTTATGGCTCACACATGAACTTTTCATATTTTCTGCAAAGTCATTTGTGGGGGTGGTGGAAATCACATTTACTTTGGATTGAAATTTAGTAGCAGTTTGGAAGAGGGAGAAAGGAGAGAAAGAAAAATGGCTTGAAAAACTGCATAATTAGGGGCACCTGGCTGGCTCAGCTGGAAGAGCATGTGATCCTGATCTTGGGATTGTGAGTTCAAGCCCCATGTTGGGTGCAGAGAATGCTACAAGAAAAAATAAACTTTAAAAAGCCCTGCATAATTAAAAGAAATATTTGGTGGCAAGTTAGTCCACTCCTCAACCTCCCTCCTCTTCCAGTTACGCCCCCAAAGCTCAGTAATATCTGTTGGAGATACAAACACCTTCTGTGAGATGCAGTCTTTTTGCTTGTAATTGAGGAATAGAGCCAAATTCTACATTCATATGACAAGGTGTGGCAGGAGAGAAAACAGAGGAGTGACTTTGTATGTTTGGCTCAGTGCCAATTATGAAGAGCCCCTGAATAGTGACTGATACAGAAAGGTGACTTAAATATTTGCTGAATGAATTTTTAAAAATCCACAATCCCAACACTGATAAAACAGGAGCAAGGAGCTCAGAGCCAGAGAATTTAATGTACCCCAAACTTGAAGAAATCTTGGGAAATGATGCTGGGATGAAGAGGTGCTAAATTTCACGTGTAGGCGTGTTCTGAGTCAATCTTATCTTGATCCTAAGATTGAGGGAGACCCAGCTGGCATAGAGGTTAATAAAAGATATTATAACTTTAATCAAAGATTTCTCAAGGAAGGACTGGTACATTTACGTTCAGTGATTTTGAAACTAACACAAATTAAGTTAGTGTTGAGAGAGATGTGGAGAAGCCACTCAATTTCAGAAGATTATTGGAAAAAGTTGAAAATTGCAGTGATGTTTTATGTGGAAATATAGTGGTTATGTGTTCTGCCTGGAGGAAGGCAGAGAACATTTTCTGACTTCCTGAGTTAGACAATTTCCTGAACAATATGAGAATGAAGGGGGCACAGGGAGAGTGTTCTAGAGTCACCCCTGAAGAAGACGGCTGTGCGTTAGATGCACTCTTGATTTTGAGGGCGCCAAGAATAAGACAGTTCTTTACTTGACATATAACGATGAATACCGTCATTTCTACCTCAGGAAATTACTCAGAGCTACAAACTTATTTGAAGAGCATCATGGTCCAAAGAAGAAATGAACATCAGATCATCTAGCTAATAAAAATGACTACAAAAATGGTGTTAAGCAAGCTTCAGTTTGCAACTGAATTGTCATAAACACTTCTTTGAAGTGGATATGATGATACTCTGATTTTATAGAAGTGCTTGAAGCTCCTGGAGAATAACTTGCCCCAAGATAGGTACCTGGTAATAGCAGAGATAGCAATGAGCAGTAATTACTTAGTGAGCGTCTCAAATGCACCAGGGGCTGTGCTGAATACTTTACATATATTTCAACAGTACGTAGGTCACAACAACTCCTTGGTGTGCATACTTTTATTATAAGCATTTCAGATGAAGAAGCTGAGGCAGAGAGAGCGAATGGGAAGAGCTAGTAAGTGTCAGAGCGGGGACAAGAGCCCAGAGTCTGTTTTTGGCTACTATATTTTATTGTCTACTAGAGCTGCAATTAGAAGTCCAGCCTGTCTGTTATGGGGGCCCACGCTCCAAGCCATTCCTCTCTACCACCACTCTGTTCTGCTCAGTGATACTTCAGAATTTCCATTGCACTTTATTTATTTATTTTTTTTGTAGCTTTAAATTCGCTTGCATAATTTTATTTATTCTATTTTTTTATTATGTTAAGATAGCCCCCATACTGTACATCATTAGTTTTTGACATAGTGTTCAATGATTCAATAGTTGCATACAACACCCAGTGCTCATCACAACACACATCCTCCTTAATACCCATCACCCGGCTACCTTATCTCCCTACCCCCTACCCTCTGAAACTTTCAATTTGTTTTCTGGAGTCCATAGTCTCTCCAGGTTTGTCTCCCTCTCTAATTCTCCCCTTCAGTTTTCCCTCCTTTCCCCTATGGTTTTCCTTGCTACCCATTGACTTTATATCCTCCTTGGACAAAAGCACTGGATTGAAGTTAACCATGTGTGGATATCCAGGTCATACAGCTGGAGGATAAGGTGAGAGCCAGGATTTGGGTAGAGGCATATTTCCCCACCCAAGCTCATGCTCTTTCTTCTGTACTGCACTGGACATCTTTATGTGAAAAGTCCTGAAGACACCAGGGCACACCAGTTTTTCAACGTCATTGAAGTGGATTGTTAGTGAACTCCCTTTCTCCCTCCCTCAGAAGGAGAGTCACAAAGTCAAGGTTTAAATGCCCACACTCCTACTTATCAAGGGTGCAACTTTTGGTGAAGTTGCTTTTCTGAGCGTCTCTGTTCTCATCTGTTAAAATGGGAATAATTATACCCACTTTATACAGCTATGTGAACGAACTGAGTAAGAGGAGGGAGCACTGTGGGTACTTGAAAGACCGTAGTTTCCTTTTCTTCCTTCCTTGCTCTATTCACTCTCATCTCTCTATTCTCTTGGACGAGGCAAAAGATACTGCCATTTTTAAGTGACAGAAGCACTGCAATAATTGGTGTATATTTGTGTGTACTCATGAGACTATCCACAGACAGTAGAGGAGAAAATGAAACTTATGGAATGAAAACATTTGAGAATTTTTTCAGAGACTTCAAGCCTTTCTGAATTCTGTAATGTGCTTTATGTCTCAGGCCAGCTCAAGAGCAGTGTGGATTTGGAAGCATATTGCACAGATCAAGTCCCATCTCATTCTGTGTGCACATGGCTCCACATCTGTAAGTCCTGGATTGTCTTTTGTGTACACCACAGTCACCAGCACAAAAGGAAAGGCAAGGTCAGGGAGGTAACAAGACACTCTGCTGAATTCTTTATGTCAGAGATCAAATAGAATCCTTAAAACACTCCAGCAAAGTAGGTCCTAAAACTTCCTTTAATAATGCCGAGGGTTAAGGTGGCAGTTGTGGGATTTAATCTGGGTTTGTTTAACTGTGAAGCTGAAGATCTTCCCACGACTAGAGCAAGCTGCCCTCCTCTAGGTACTTCAAAAGCACAAGCTAGATGGAAATAGTTTTTTGGCTTGTGAAAAGCTTTCTCAGCTAGAACTGCTCCTTGGTAGATTACTCTCCTACTTTGGTGAATGATCTTTCACAGACACCCTTAAGTCATCCTTGATGGAACTCAGGCTCTGTGCTTTTTACATGTAGAAGTTACAGGGTCAGCATTCAGGAGAATGCTTATTTCCCTTTGTGTAATTTGTCTGCAAACAGAATAGGCTGCCAGGAGGTGAGTAGTGGTTGTGCCTTGAGTAGGGGTTCAGGCTGGGCCATCCAAGCACATTACTGTGATGAATGAGAAGGCAAGCTTGGCAGTGCTTTCACCCAACTATCTTTAAAATGAAAAAAGAAAAAAAAATCAAACAACAAATAACTTCCTTAAAATAGTTAAGTGTAACTTCTTTAATATACCTAAGTGTTAGAAATGTTTACCTTTCTTAGCTGTCTAGAGAGAGACCTGACAAAATATCCAGGGGGTCTGGGGGATGGGGGGAAGGAACTGCCTCTCTAGGTTTCCTGCTCCAGATTTATTCCATGGAGGCAAAACATAATGGGTAGGAAAGAGGGAGTCTTCAGCTTCTGATCTGAGTGGAAACTCTCTAATGTCTGTCTGTTGTCTCTCCTAATCAGAATCAGCTCTTTTTCCTTCAGATGGTTTCTTTCTTTCTTTCTTTCTTTCTTTCTTTCTTTCTTTCTTTCTTTCTTTCTTTCTCTCTTTCTCTCTCTCTCTTTCTTTCTTTCTTTCTTTTTAAGATTTTATTTATTTATTTGACTGAGAGAGAAATAGCAAGAGAGGGAACACAGCAGGGGGAGTGGGAGAGAGAGAAGCAGGCTTCCCACTGAGCAGAGAACCTGATGTGGGGCTCCAACCCCAGGACCCTGGGATGATGACCTGAGCCAAAGGCAGAGGCTTAACAATGACTGAACCACCCAGGTGCCCTGTGTCTTCTTTCTTAATCCTCTTCTTTCTTAGAGGAAAACTCACTTAAACCCCCCTTCCCTTCTTAGTTGTCTTTGACTGAGGTTGGGTCTTTAATAAAATGAAAGTTGTGTTTGAGAATTCTTTGGTTGGCTTTGATAGAGAATCTGAAACATACATTTTTCTGAAGCAGAGTTGGTTAAACCAGAAGCATTTAAATAAAACTTATCATCATTTTAATTTGGAAAAAGGAAAGGCATTAATGGAGAACCTGTTTATGACAGGTATACAATTCATGTTTGATCTAATTTAATCCTTACAAACATCTTGTAGAATGAAGGTTCTATTCTGCCCAAGCTTACTAAAAAGAAGATAGGCTCCAAGAGGTTAATTTGCCCAAGATCACTGACAGTATATATACCTACTTTTTAGACATGCCTTTTTTTTTTTTTTTTTAAAGATTTTATTGATTTATTTGACAGACAGAGAGATGACAAGTAGGCAGAGAGGCAGGCAGAGATGGGGGGGAAGCAGGCCCTTCACCCAGCAGAGAGCCCGATGCAGGGCTCAATCCCAAGACCCTGAGATCATGACCTGAGCTGAAGGCAGAGGCTTAACCCACTGAGCCACCCAGGCCCCCCTAGACATGCCTTAATAAACTTTTCATGTTTTCACAAGCTTTAGTTCCATCAATATATATAGGAAATATATGTTTTGTTTACTGTGGAATTCCCATTAGCTTGGAGAGTGATTCATACTTAATAGATGCTCAAGAAGTATTTTTGAATGAACTTATTTGCACCTTGCTACATAAATAGATATGTTAGCTCTCAAAATTAATAAAATAGAGGAAGCAAACACATAATAGATGTGTACAAACTCAAGGAGAACAATGGTAGCATAATATAAAGCCAAAAGTAGGTCTAGTACTAAAATGGATACCATGAGTTCCATTTTCCTAAGATAAATATATATATATATATATATATAACTAGTTAGGAACACTGAATCCTAATCAGTTATATAATTTCTAGCTTCTTTAAGACAGGAACTGAATCAATTGCTCCAGACATGTATAGTTCTTCAAAAAAAATTTCCTCCTTCCCTAGGGGATTCTGTCTTAAGAGAGAGTACTGGATAATATAATGAATCGTGTCCTAAAACTATCTTTACAGGAGATAGGACAATAAATGCATTCTATTAGGTTGTTTCTTACTGCTCTTTCTACATTGGCCCATAGCATTGGAGCATACTCCAATAAACATCATCATGTCTGTTGAACATGAGCTTTAAAGACTAGCAGAATGGAGCCTTTTACTTAAGGTCTCAGTTTGCACAGATGGTACTTTTCTCTCTGATGCCAGCAACTCATATTTGAACTAAATAACAAGTGTATTCTGTTTAATTATTTGCTTGAAGTCCATCCAAAGTTTTTAGTATCTCCTCACTCTTTATGATTGATTCTCCTAGTACTTTGCAACCCACCAAGTATCATCACAACCACAATGAGAGTGAAGGCATATGTGATCCGAGAATCGGAGAGAGATGACTCAGTCAGCAACCTCTCCCTTGGTGTGCAAGGGTAGGGACTGCTACTTTGTCATCTGGAGCATGACAATAAGAACAGTCACTGGTTTTTCCTAATATAGCTTGCAATCCATTTGGGACATTCATTCTCATTCGCGTTCCTGCACATCCCTTATTCCTTCAACTCCCATACCTTTTGGCAGGAAATATACAAACAGCTGGATTGGGCTCATAGGATGTTTTTATTTTTTGCCTCATTAAACCGTAGCTTTCCTCAAGCAATGTGTTTTCTTTATATTCCAGCCAGAAATCATTTACTAGGAAGAAGTCATCTCAGAGAGTGCCTCAGGAAAAGGCTCAGGAATGGGCAACAAAAGCATGTTCTGTTTTATGGGGTGTTTGCACAGTTCTTCTTCCTCTACCCCCTATAATATACAAGTATTTATTGTATATTCTGTAAAAAGTTCTCTCTGGAGCTAGCTAGGCAGGGTTGTAACTGCTGTGGTTATTCTTTGTTGCCTGTAAGATTATGGATTAGAAAGCAGTAAGTCAGCCAGTCAACAAATATTGCCAGGAACTGTAATAGGCTGGAGAGAGAGAGTGGGAAACAAGACAGATGTGATTCTTACAATTTGGGTGCGTTGAGTGATATTACACAAATATTTTTAAGTGTGATAAATGCCATCAAGGAGAAGCACAGGGTATTATGGGAAGAGGCAATCACAGGATGTAAGACAAATACCTCTTTATTTACCTGTGTCAGGAAAGTATCTACTTCTCTTGATTACCCAGGACTACCTTTAGAATTTGAGAGTTTCCCAGCTGTTTTTTAAAAATTATTTTATTCTAAAAAGGATTTAATTAATTAATTAATTAGTTTACTTATTTGAGAGAAAGAGTGAGAGAGACTGAATGGAGGGAAGGGCAGAGGGAGAGAGAGAGAGAGAACCTCAGACAGACCCTGCCCTGAATGCAGAGCCCAATACAGGGCTTGATCTCACCATGCTGAGATCATGACCTGAGCCGAAACTAAGAGTCAGATTCTCAATGGACTGAGCCATCCAGCTGCCACTTAAAGTTATTTTTAAAATTCCACTATAATTGACAAACAGTGTTATATTAGTTTCAAGTGTGAACTATACTCCTTCGACAACTGTACATTACTCAGTGCTCACACAGTTACGTTCACTCTACAGTTAACAATCTTTGTCTTTTTTTTCTTTGTTCTTTTGTTTTGTTTTCTAAATTCCACATATAAGTGAAATCATATGGTATTTGTTGAGAGTGTCTCTGCTTTGACTTCTCATACTACAGCCCTGTTTGGAGGACAAAATATTCACTGAAACTATTCTAAGCTGGTTGTTAGAATGCTATTTGACTAATTTAAAATCTTCATAATTCATGCAGAAAGACCAATCTTTCCTTTCATGAAAAAGAATTCCATATTCATTTCATAGGAATGAACTATTTATTTATTTATTTATTTTTTGAGGAACAAATTCAGACTTTATCAAAAGTAAAACATCTTCTTTTGAGAGACACATTAAGAAATAAAGAGACAAGTGACAAACTGGAAATGAACTATTTAATTAGGAAATTTAATATATTGGTTATTTGCTTTAAATTCTCTGGGAGTCAGTCTGTTCAAAGACTTCAAGTGAATTCTTGATTATTCCAGCAAAGGGAAAATTGGCATAAATATTTATCCAGTGAGACTGGGTTCAAGTTCCTCCAAAGAACACTGGAAAAACTATCGCTGGTACAAGTGTAGCAGATTGCAGTGGTTCTCAGAATGCGGCACCTGGATCAGCAGCATCAAGAACACCTGGGAACTTGTTAGAAATGCAGATTCTTGGGGCGCCTGGGTGGCTCAGTGGGTTAAGCCTCTGCCTTCGGCTCAGGTCATGATCTCAGGGTCCTGGGATCCAGCCCCACATCGGGCTCTCTGCTCAGCAAGGAGCCTGCTTCCTCCTCTCTCTCTGACTGCTTCTCTGCCTACTTGTGATCATTCTCTCTGTCAAATAAATAAATAAATAAAATCTTTTAAAAAAAATTACCCAAGAAATGCAGATTCTTGGGTCCTATTTTCAACTCACTGAACCAGAAAATCTAGGGGTGAAGGTATCAGACTGTTTTAACAAGCCCTCTGAGTGATTCTGATGCATGCTAAAGTTTGAAAACCGCTAACAGTGTTTAAGATCATGGGTTTGGAATCAGACAGATCTGGAGGCGACTCCCAGCTCTCTACCCTTTAGTAGCTGTGGGACTATCGATAATCTCTTTAAGTCTCTTCATAGCAGAAATATTGGTAGTAATGTTAGACACAGTAATACTAGTGTCTAACTTTGAAGTTTGATGTGAGGATTGAAAGAAGCAATACTTGTAAAGTAAGGTAAGCATAGTGTTTAAAAAGTGTTGGCAGTTATTTTTAATGGCATTCTAGCTGTTTTTTTGTCTATGGTATTGGACTAATGGGTTATTGATTTCACTTACTTGCAGGACAATGTGGGCTATATTTATTTCTAGTCTGGTGACATCATGTTCAAGTAGGCAGTGAATGTCAAAACTAGCATCAGAGCTATCAATGTATTTCAAAGACATGGAAAAAACCTCCAAGTTCACATATATAATCAAGAGGTATCCTTCACTAGGAGCATTGGGTAAAGAAGTATCTCAGACTAGGAGGTTTTCACAGGCTTCAAGTTTATCTGGGATTGCTCTGACCCAGACTATATCAGGGTGACCTCTGCCTGGGGATCTGGGATGAGGTCTTTCTTGTTGCCTTGCCAGCTCAGCTGATATCTCTCTTTAGAACTCTCTCTGAACCTCTCCTAAGGCACCAATCATTTCTGCTGTGCATTATAGCTATTTGTGAGCATGCCATTACTCACCAACTAGATCACCTCTTGAGACAGGACCTAAATCTGAGTAATCTTCATACCCGCCTCAATCCCTATCATCATGCCTCGCCTCTGGGATGGATCAGTGTCTTTGGAATGGATGAACGAGGGAATGAATGTTTTCAAACCTAACGACAAAGCTGGAATAAATTATGTATTTCATACTTTTACCACAGTAGACAAGCACTCACTGGAAGAAAAGAGACACTCTATCTTACCTTCTCCTAAAGTCAAATTTGATCTCTATTATCACCTAGAAAAGAAATGGAATCAAATGTATTTTGCTTCCTAGACCCCACTGGCAAAAGCATATGCTGCTCTTGTTAAGTACTGTGTGATTTCAGGTCAGCCACTGAATCCCTCAGGACCATGGAAACATCCACAGCTTCAAAGAGGATGGCATTTCCTTGCCACCTTATAGTTTAAATATATTAGGAGAATCAATAAAAATTAGATTAATCTTTGTATTTTAGGATATAGTGCAGAACACTGCACATAGAAGGTACTCACTCAATATTTGTTGAATAAACAAATGAAAGAAGAAAGGCTGAAAAGCACTGAACTTGGCAGAGTAAGAAGAAAGCCTTCAAGCAAGTACAAGAAAATGACTTGCTTATCAGTTTCATCTTAGAAGACAGCCATTCTGGCTCTTTTTAGACTCAGGTTGGAAGGCTGTCTGCAAATCTGAGAGAATGGGATTGGGAAGTCCAGTAGGTGGAAGAGTTCACATGAGAAATGTAGCTTTCCCTTCCCTGGGAAAGATGTTCAAGGGGCCAGACGAAGTGCCTGGCTTTAAACAGTCTTCATTGGCAGCAGTGTGTTTTTAATAATAATACTGGACATTCTTTGAACTCGGCCCAATGTTATATTTCTTTCTCGTGAATTTAATTTTTTGAATAGATGTTACATGTTTCAAAAAAGAAAAAAATGGAATAGGTATCCAGTGGAAAATCTTCCTCCCACCACCCCCATCCCTTCTTTCTCTAATTCATCCATCCATGGTGCCCCATCTGTACATAACCACTGTGAGGAGTTTTCTACGTATCCTTCAGCAGTTTGTTTATGCTTGTACAAGCAAACACAGATATTACAGGTATTTGCATTTTCCTACCCTTCTAATGACAAGAGGTCATTAGATTACCTCTAATGACAAGAGGTAACATTCTATGCCAATTATTCTGTACTTTGTTTTCACCACCTACATCTTTAAGGCTTTTCTGTATCAGTACACAGAGAATTACTTCATTTTTATTATACCTATATAATAATCAACTGTAAGGGTATACCTTAGTTTATTTATCTGGTATCTTATTAATAACTATTTAGATTATTTCCTATTTTTTTGCTCTTAAGATCGTTGCTATGATAAATAACCTTGAATGTAGTGCTATATATTTTTCAAGGGGCAATATTAAGTCACCATCTGTAAATTGAGAAAAATTATCTTGACTGTAGGGCAGACAGAAACAAACAAAAAACTATACCAATATTTACAAGAGCATTAATGTTTCAGGTACTTGATTTTATTATTCTAATTCTGGCTCAATCTTCTCTTACATAATTAAATTACAGCTCGAGATATAAGCACAGACACAATTACTGAACAAAATGTCAGCATCATGAGGTTTCTGATGGATTATACTGAAACCTGTTTTCTCTCTGTGGCATATAGTGCACGTTATTTATGCGCACCCAGCTTGACTCTGGATTTCTAGCCCGTCTCTGCCCTCCAAAGGCCCTTCCCGAGTGTTCTTACATTCCTGTTTGGGGCACTAGTTCTCACTCAGTTGCTCAAGTCAAACACCTAGAAATGATCCTGAGTCCTCGTTTCTCTCATCTCCCACATCCAATCCGTCAGCAAGTTGTCTCGACTCTACTATCAAAATAAATCTTGAATAGGACCTCTTAACAGCATTAGCGACGCTACCCTGCTCTCATCTTTCACGCGGACTGCCCCTCACGGATATCCTGTTTTCCCTCTCCCTCCCAATAGTCATCTTAAAAGTTAGAGTGATATTTTGAAAAGGCAAACCAGATAACGACTCTGCTTCCGCCCCAGTGAACTATGACTAAACCCCATTTACCGTTGCGACCTTGAGGTAGACCCTCTCCTGCTCATCACTCACTGCACCTCGTTGCACTTCCTGGTCTTGGATCAGAACTAGACTTGGTCCTGCCCCACGGCTTTGCAGCTGCGGCTTTTGCCTTCCACCAGACCCTTTCGGTTCCTTTTCATGTTCAGGTCTCAACTCAAGAGTCATCTCCTCAGGCGGCCCCCTACACTCCATCACTCCCTATCCTTCTATCTTGCACTTGTTCTCTTCATAGGACTTACTACCAATCGTAGGCATTTTTCTACATGTTTGCTGCTGTCTCTCCTGGGGGACTGAGACTCTCCTTAGCAGAGCCTGGCTTCCTCATTTGCTGCTCCATCTATGGCCCTTAGAGCATGATAGTAAGGAAAGAAGATATTGGGATAGAAAACTATATATATTTATATTATTTTATATATTTATATTATTATTTATTATTTATATATTTATATTTTATATTTCTATATATATAGAAAACTATAACTGATATTCGAAAACTTTCAAAAATTTCACCTCTCAAGGCAATGACAAGAGAAAATAAGCATAACATCACAGATTTTTCAGATTTTTGTCAGCAATTTTATCTTACAAAATCACAAAGCTTGATATTGTATAATTAAGCCTGTGGGGGGAAACAGGAAGAACTTTTTAAGGACTATTTTAAGTTTCTGTAGTAAGAGTCTTCAGCATTTAGCAGCACAAAACCAAATAGACTTGCTTGTGCATATTCTAAACTATGAAAACGCCAGCGGTACCATGAGGCAGGGCGAGGGCCTCACGGGGACACATAGCTTCCCAACCCTAAGCTTCAGAAACAGTGTGTAGAGTGGCCTCCCAAACCAATTAAGAACAAATGGTGGGTGGGGAAGGGGTGGCGTTTAAACAGTTGTGTATCTGAGTTACCATCTCAGTTTTCCAACTGACGCTGGCTTGAACTAAGTATTTTCATCATTTCCCGCAAGCAACCATCAGTTACCGCCAGGAGCACATAGTTCTTTCTGTGTTAAAGCTAAAGCTCAGTCATTCTTATAAAACCCCAGCAGTCCCTTTGCTGCTACAGAGAAGAACCGAGGGCAAAGGACTAGAACTGGCTTATACACTCATTCAGATTTCTCACACGGAGAACAAAACCACCAGAGCACAATCCCCCGTTTTTGTTGAAGGTAATTAAATGCAAACTCACTCCAGCAAAATCCCCAAGATCCAGGCCTGAAGCCCCTTTATTCTATTACCTTTCACTACATCCTCTTTAGCCTGATGACTGAAATCTGTAAGCAGTTGTTCCTGTCATTAGGGTGAGTTATTGAGTTCAGCGGTAATTCTACCTTCTTTTCTGACTCAAGGTTTTATCCCAAAGGGAAATATGTCATGCTGGTAGGTATCACATGATAATGACTTAACCCATCAAGTCTTAATAATCTTATAATGGGAGAAAAGCAGTGGCAAGGATTATTCGAAACAAAGGATAATCCTGAGTGACATGTTTTAGAAATCCCAATTTATTTTTTTTTTTAAATAGCTCTAGCCTCCTAAGTACAGTTAAAATCAGGTTGCTTCCCCACCTGACAGCAGGGGGCAGCAGATCAGAATCAGCTCTGTCTCTGTGAAAGCAGTTTCAAAGATGAAAAATCTGTGGTGGAAAAATCCTTAAAGTGCCTAAATCTAAATGTGGACAACCCAAGGGTCGATTCTTCATTAAAATATTTTTAAATAACCAAGTTAAGTATAAAGAATTTTGCATTTATTTTCATTTCATTTTCGAGTTTATGTTAGGTTGAACCTCATAAAATTGTCCTTTTATTGTGTGTGTGAGGCAAAAGCTATTAAGTACTGGCAATTTCTACAGGTTAAATCTAATACTTCCAAGCAGAATTTAGATACAGATTTTTTAAGTATACACAAAGGACAGGTACGTGTTTGCACCTAGCAACAGCCCTTGGTTCAAAGAGAGAGTGGTGAGTTCTTATGGACAGCTACCTCTGCCCCTCCCTGCTCCCCACAGCTTGGATCATGGGTATCTCCCGACACCCTATCTATGGTGTCTGTTCCAGGACCAAGTACTTCTTCAGCTTTGGGTCACACTTCCCCTGCCCGCTCTGTTGCTGTTTCCCTACCCAGGGAGTACCCACGGCGATGATCACTGCTCATCAGATCAGGACATAGCTACAGCTAAAATCCAGGCTCCACGGTGCTCCCCTTAGTCCCAGACCCCTACCAGGAAACAAAGTTTCTATGTCTGAGTTGCCCAGCCTTGAGTGAGTTCTTGATCTCTTCCATCAGTGGTTCTCAAGGTGTAGTCCAAGCATCACCTGGGAACTTGTTGAAAAAGCAAATCCAGAGCCCCACTCAAACCTATGGACTCTGCAGTTCTGGGGGTGGGGTCCAGCAGTCAGGGTTTTGTCAAGCCTGGCCGGTGACTCAGATGCATGCTGAAGTGTGAGAACCATTGGGTTAGGTCATAAAATGGAGTTTCTCAGTCGATCTTTTCTATTATCCATGGCTTTTAATAACCTTTTTCTTTCTAGACAATATCTAGTTTCCTTCCTAGCAGCTTAAAGTTTAGCTGAATCCCAAGCTTTGTAGGTGGGCACTTGCTGTACATGGAATGATTTTTCCGTTGCCAAATACCACCTTCCTGGGATGCTGATATCACGCCTTCTGCATTCTGAAATGTTAGTTTCTGCCTATTAGAACCCCAGGAAGCTGGCCATTAGTGTCAGCTGCAATTGGAGTTCCTGGTGCCCATGAACTTGGTGCTTTCCCTACCTCTATGAGTCTCCTATGGATGTGCTTTGCTCCTAAGACCTGTCCTGTCTTGGTAGGCAGATCCTGGACTACATCTGGCCTTTCTCTAACTTACTAGAACCAAACAGCCAGTTTTGGATGTAAGAAAGGGTAAATACTTCGTAAGTTATTTGTATTTGAGTGGTTAAAATAAAAGGAAATATTAGGATCTGTCATTCAAAGTGGAAAATTTAACCCCCCTGAAAGGCCTGAACTTTTGCTTTTTTCCCCAGAAGCCATTTTATGCTTGCTCAAACCTTTCATCATTTTTATCTGTGCAGTGAATGGAAGAAAAGAGAAATGCCATCTTACAAAAATGTAATTTTTGAGAAAGAAATAGTATTATTTAAGTATAACTTCAAAATTTCTTTCAGACAATACCTGCTTGCTTATTTGTCTGCTTCCTCATTAGATGTTGAGCTTTTTGAGGAAGGAAATTTTTTTTTTTTGTCTTGTTCATTCTAGTAGTTTAGTACTAGCTTGCAGTATAAGCTCAAGGAACGTTTGAGAGATGAATCACTGAACACACACACACAACACAAATGCACACATTCGTAAGAAAAAAATAAAAGGTGTATTTCTCTGAATTATCTAGATTAATGTTACCGCAATAAAAACAGATCATTTATATTTGACCAAGGTTTAAGCTCAGTATCTACTGTCATGTTCAGGATAGACGGGTAGAGGTTTATTAGTGTGAGGGGTTGGGTAAGTATTAATGAAGGGGTTGGCAAAGCTACTCTCCTTAGAATGCAGGTCATTATCATATCTTAGGCTGTAAAGAGCTCAAGGGACATCTATTTGACCCCTTTCATTTTTTGGAGGAGGAAACTGAGGCCTGTAGAGGTGAAGTCAATTTTATAAGGTCACCATGCTGGTTGGTGGTAAACATAGAACAGAACCCAGACTTCCTGACTATCAATTTTTTCTCAGTCTGGTTTTGAAATCACATTTGACAATTATTTATAATGATAGAAACACATTGGAAAGGATGACTTTTCCCCAAATACTTTTTTCAAGATTAAAAATATCTTAGAAAATGACGAGATGCCTGAAGCCGTATGCTATGATGTATTTAAATCATTCTTATCTGTTTTTTCTACGAGAAACTAGCTATGTATTTTCCTTCCAAAGAGGTTCAAAGAAGTGTCATTTCCAAGCTTATAAAGGAAAAATTCCTTGGATACAGCATGGTCCAATGAACTCAAATGCTAATTGGAGGGGTCCTGAAATACTCGTTTGAATTCACATGTATCTTAAACTCAATTTTCTTTAACTTCACTTGTAATGAAAGAAAAAGAAAAAATGAGATGTCAATTTTTGTCTATCAGATTGGCAAAGATGATAAAGAGTGACACTCTTTTGGCTGGAGTATAGGGAAATAAGATTCATACACGGTCAATGGGAGGGAAATTAACATAGTCTTTTTGGAGGGAAGTTTGTTGATAAAATCAAATTTTTAAGCCCATACAGTCTTCTATCAATAGTATCATGTTTTTATGCTAATGATAGAATCTGAAAAGTACAAAGATGTCCATATATGAGAATGCTTATCCCAATATTATTTAGAGCTACAGAAAAATGAAAATTATCCAAAATCCATGAATTGGGATGAGTCATTTACATTGTGTTAACCCATAAAAACAAAATTCTATGTAATTGTTAAAAATATAAATCATATCTATATTTACCAGGATCTAAAGAATTCAAGGACATAAGGAGGAAGGGAAAAATGGGGTTCAAAATCTCAAGTAAATTATGATCATATTTATGTAAACGTGTGTGTGTGTGTTTGTGTGTGTGTGTGTGTGTGTGTGTGATTACAGGGAGGTGCCCTCCAAAATGCTGAAAATGGTTACCTCAGGATGATGAAGTTGAGCAGCCTTTTTTTTTTTTTTTGCTTTTTAAGTTTGCATGAATTTTATACATGAACATATATAAGCCTTATAATTAGAAAAAAAAACAAAACCCAGAGACAAAAGACCTATCTTTGTATTTTAAATGAAATGAAGTTGCATAAGTTTTCATTTTGCCAAATTCTGCTTTATGACATTCTGAAGAATGTACATTGGGCAAAGACATTTAAGACGTCTCAAAAGCCACAAGTGATAGGGTGTCAAATAAAATTTGATGTAATTCTTATTCCAAATTGGAAGAATAAAAGTGACTTTCAGCTCCTTTTATGTCCTTGTTTTATAAAGACACTTTTGATGACATAATTCATGACCTCAGACTTTGATCCACATTTATCTTGTATTGTTTCCAGCAGGGATGGCTATTCTGGACCGGGTGTGTTCTTCCCGTTCATGGAACCAGTGGCTCTTGTGACAAGGAAATCTACAGCCAGTCACGGAAATGACTGTGGCCACCTGCTGGAGGACTGCTCCACGCACATGTGTCTGCCACGTGCGAGCCTTTACCCATGGCACCAGCTGCTGCTGCTGCTGCTGGCAGCAGGGAGCTTGTCCTAGATGAAGTGACTGGAGGCAGGCGAGCACGGCACAATCCCCTCTTCTGAGAAGCCTGATTTCAACACCAGAGAAATGTCTTTTACTAAAAGGCAAGCACTTTAAGTGAGTTTTTAACAGAAACTGGAGAATGGTCTGAAATTTGAAACCAGAAAGGTTGATAAGACACAGGTAGAATTTTAACAGTTCTAATTCATTATGTCCAAGTCTTCACTTTTCTTCTTCCTATTTCTGGGTCCAGCAAGGAGGCCTGTGTTCTGATGTCAAGTGAGTGAGGGGGAGAGTGGTAGATGCTTAGAAAACATTTCTTGAATGAATGTAGTTCTCCTTCATATTAAACTTTCGTGAGCACCGGAGTCCCTGAAGAGCCTGATCCCCAGAGACTCTGATTCAGTAAGTCTGCGGGGAGCCCATGAGTTTGCATTTCCAATGAACTTCCAGGTGGTACTGATGGACAACCTCGAGCAGCACTGCTTTAGAGAGCAGTCTGTTCCCTACACTCTCTGACACTTGGGAGCTTGATTTGCGGCCCATTTGGATATGCCTGATGGAAGAAGAGCACTTCTCTATCTGGGAGGATTATTCCAGTTTTCAGAAGGACCTAATGAGACACAAAAGAAGGGACTATCCTCCCAGACCAGCTAGGCAGATCTGCCAAATCCAGCCTGGCAACCGATGAACACAGCAGATGCCCTGGCCAGCTTGCTTTCACATCCAGTCTGCACCAGCCCCTCCAGACTGAGCCGGTTGGCATAGGATTTGTGCACATGAAGAGCTGCTACTCTGGAAGTCTCCTATATGGATTTGCATTGAGTGAAATTTGCACTTATATATAGCACATTTTTGTGCAAGAGGCTATGGCAGGATCTTTCTCTCCTTCTCTTTCTCCATATATCATATGTGTGATATATATGTGATATATATGTGAGATATATATATATATATATGTTTTCCTCATATAAATATGAGGAAGATCAGGAAAGCTGTGTGTACTTAACCAGGAATTAAGTTAAATGTCTGTTGAGTAAACCAGGTTATTTAGGGAGAAGGAACGGCAGTGAGAATTAACATTTATGAAGCTCTGTTATCTATCATGCACCATTAAGAACCTTCACACAAAATGTCTCAATTAATCAGCACCAACGACACAATGTGATGGGCCCTATGATGCTTATTTGGTGCATAAGGTCTCTCAATGTCAGAGGTAAACTACTTGCTTAGTAAAAATGAAATTCCTGAATAGTAGATCTGGAATTTGATTTAGTTACATCTGATTTTAAAGTTTGGGGGCGCCTGGGTGGCTCAGTGGGTTAAGCCGCTGCCTTCGGCTCAGGTCATGATCTCAGGGTGTTGGGATCGAGTCCCGCGTTGGGCTCTCTGCTCAGCGGGGAGCCTGCTTCCTCCTCTCTCTCTCTCCCTCTCTGCCTACTTGTGATCTCTCTGTCAAATAAATAAAATCTTTAAAGTTTGTATTGTCTCTACTCCATTCTCATTGACACAACATAGAACAAATAAAAATTAGTTAGAAAATAGTATTATGAATCCAAGATCAATTTGTATTCCACAAACTGTTTATTACTGAGATTGTGTGGGGTTTTACTGAGAACACAAAAGGGGCAAAACTGATACTCTGTTTGAAAACTACCATCTCTAAAACATTGTCTTATGTAGTAGCATTTGATTGAATTAATGTACTTTTTATAAACATTATTTTATTACTAGCACAGTCTCTCTCATAAGTTAAAGAGTCATTATGTTTGTGTGTTCCCCACATTACAAATGGTCAGATGTCAATTTTAAAGCATTCTGGATAGCAAAGTACCAGATTTTGGCAAAAGTAATCTGGCTGTGAATCAAACCCAAAAGAAGAATTAAGCTTCTTAAGAGTCCTTTCTGATTTCCTTATTATACAAGAATTACTTTTTAAAAAGCATTGTGCATGTGGAGGCAGGAAAGCTGGCGGGGGGGACTACTGAGCTAAAAAGACTTACATGAGCCCTAAGTTACAATAGTAAATGTACTATTGTTCCTCCAAAAGAGGATACTTCTGAATAATTTATAACAAGGAAAATGATAATGTATAATGTTACATGAAAAAAGGAGAAGCAAGATGTATATGCAGTGTGATTTCAGTAAAGGGAAACCATATATACACAGAAAAAAGATTTGGAGGAACTGCAACAAAATAGTAGTAATGGCTCTCTTTGGGATGTGTTTACGATCATAAGCCTTGAGTAAGAGGAAATGCATCACTTTTTTTTTTTTTTAAAGTTAGTCTATGGATTCTCTTCCTATTAAAGTTTAAAGAAGACAAAACAAATTATTTTGAAAGCTATAGTGGTGGCCCATCTATCGTGTGTGCACTTGTGTGTGCATCTGTGCTTGTGTATGTACGTGCGTGTGTGAGAAAGAGAAAAGGAGAGAGAGAGACAGACAATGAGAAGGAAAGAAATTGAATTGCATAGTGAGGGTGGTAGGGCTGGGTCAAATAGTTTCTGAATGCAGATATCTTTCTTTTGCCATTATTTTCAGGATTATGGAATCAGGTGTACACATTGGCAAGGTACTTCACCATCTTTCAATATGAAAGATGCTAATATATTTCAGATGGGACATCGACTCATTTGAACATGTGGAGGAAGAAGGAGATAAAGAAGTTTCTGTCTGTTAAAAGAGCCTACTTCTTGGGTTCTTAAGGATAAAGTGAGTTAGTAAACCTCTTAGTACAGGGCTTGACATTTAGGAAATGTGAGCTATTATTACTGAGTCAAAAGGAGTTACTTTTACTTTCTAATTTAAGCTTTGGGTCTAATGATTTTCCCCTTTTTGTCCCCTTTAGGTGACCTAATTTTGCTCTTGTAACTTTCAGGAAAACCTTCAATTTGCAAAGGAACCTTGACTACCAAAAAACGAGGCCCTTGCTAAGAGGTCTGGACACAGTTATGTGCCCTTGACAAGAGAAGGGACAGGGAGTCATGTACATATCTGGAGTCCAGTCACCAAAGAGAAGGATCAGGATGAGCAGTGATTTAGGATCCTTGACCCACTAACCTTTCTCTCTTGTGCTGTCTCTGAGATGGCTTAGCCCATACTCCAATGCTGCAAGCACTGTTCTTAGCACTGAGATGTGTCCTGGGCTGGACATTTTGAAAACAAAAGTTTAAGTACCTTGACAGCTTGCATGACAGCACGAGTTTCCCTAGTTAGTTAAACTCCAGGTATCTGAAATGATCACTGGACTGAATGCATTATTATATATTAAAATGGGATCCATGGGATATTACAGTCATTTGATCAGCCAATGCATGCTTATTGTGCCCTTACTATATACTAGGTGATAAAATAAATATAAAGAAAATACATAAAACTAGATGCTACCTTCAGGATCTTTGAGCTACTTGTGTGATGGTGTTTACAGTGTGACAATAGTAAAAAACCCATATTGTTTTACTTTGGGGGAAATACTAATAAAATTCAAATAAAATGTGGAGTCTAGTTAATAGTAATGTACTAAAGAACCAATGTTTCATTACTTGTGATAAATGTCCTATAGAAATATGAGATGTTAACAATAGGGAAAGTGAATGCAGAGTATATGGGGACTCCGTTTATTATCTTAGTAGTTTTTCTGTAAATATAAAACTATTCTAAAAGAGAAAGTTTATTTAAAAAAAATCAAATAGCATTTTTAAAGCACTCAGTTTTGCCTGCAAGCACACTTACAGATTTTCAACCCTGGCTTCCTTTTATGTTACCATCTTACACCAATCACCTCCATTTTGTTTTCTCCAGAAAAGCCCAGTGTGTTCACCAGTTTGATCTGCAAATCTCAGCTGCACAGAGTCTAGGCTTTGGGTTTGCCCTTGCCATGGATATAAGACATATATTATCAGCTGAGGTGAAAATCAGGCCAGCTCTTCGGCTTGGAAGAAACAGGGTGTCCTTAGTGTTCCTGAATCTAAGGTCAATTTGTATTCCATAAACTGTTTATTACTGAGGATTTGGTCATTCTGGAATCTCAGTTCAAGGGCGTTAGTTTCATTTCCCAGGGCCATCCAACATCTCCTAGTTTCGTACATTTGAAACAGGAAGGAGGCAAGAAGGTAAGGTTTCTCTTGTGTGAAATGATAATGCGGTTTCCTCTCTGGGCTTCAGTTTCCTCCTCTGAAAAGCAAGGTGAGATCTACCAGTTCTAGCATTGCTTAGTTCCTCCTGACCCTGTCTAAACAGAGCAATAGCACCGTCTCTGCCACCTCTGCCACTGTCTCCGCCACCTCCGCCACCGTCTCCGCCACCTCCACCACCGTCTCCGCCACCTCCACCGGCCATCCCTCTACCAACTTCACCACCACCACATAAAGATGGCATCAGACGACTTACTTCACATCAGGAAGATTGACTCTGAAGAGGCAAAAATCTTTGGGATAAAGTCTGCAGAGGTGAATATAAAAACGAGGATGAGCCCTCTTCAGTAAGGCTCCATAGAGATGAAATTGCCCATGACATTCAGGGGAGAAAAAATCCCGCCTTTCACCTATTAAAATGTGGCTAGCTGACCACCCTATTCCCCCCTAGGTTCAAGGGAGCATAGACACCAGAGGAGGCACCTGTGCAGTCCCAACTCGGATGGATGAGAAGTTAGAAGATAGTTAATCTGCTAACTCCTTCAAAATTGTGCCTCTGCACAAAAGGCCTTCAAACCTGGTTGCTCTGGAGATTCAACAAGAGCAGTCTAGTATAATTAGATCTGCATAATGAATTCAAACCTCTAAACCAACATTTAACACTTTGGTGGGTAAAGGAAACAATGTGTTTAATAAAACTGTATCCTTTGAGATTGGCATTTGAAGGTTCATTAACGCATCTACAAAAGAGAAGAGTTTGGGGGAAAGAAAACCACAGAGCAACTCGATGAAGAAAAGATGAATACTTCAAGTGGGGAAAGACGTTTTCAAGGTGGCCATGCCTCAAGGAAGACATGCAGGGGCAGGCTAAAAGCTCAAATTCCTTTATTAGAGTGTTTCAAATTTTTGGAAGACATTGTTCCATTTCTGAAACTGATTTTCAGGGCATACTGCATCTTGTAAATGCCCTGGGACCTGCAACTGCTCCTTCCCACGGATTGTGAGACCAATGTGGGCCTGTTGTAAACATTAGACCCCAGTCTGAAATCTCTTCTGTAGTTCATTATGCATTCCTCTATTGCATTAGTGGGTAAATTCCGATACAGCAATTGTCAGAAGCGTTTTATGCATGGGGATCATAGGATATGAGCCTTGAACCGATGGCCTGGTCTAGTGAATGCTCATGGACTAAGAAAAAGGCTGCTTTGTGCTACTGGAATTCTGCCCCATGATGTGGTACCATTTGAATTCCACTGGGAAATCCATTGTACCTAGGAATTATACTTCAGTTTCTTTGTCTTAAAATTAAGTTTCCTATGTGACCTCTGTTTTATTCTATGTTCTAGGAAAATGATTTTCGATTCAGTAGGCATCTTTTGAGATAAAGATACTTCAAAAACATGACTGATACTTTTCACTGAAAACTGTCAGTAAAGGCTTCTTGAGATTCTTAGGGCAGTGATTCTGAAAATGTGGTCCGTAGGTCAGAAGCACGTGTATCACTTAAGAACTTGCTAGAAATGCAAATTCTCTATAGAATCAGAAACTCTGAAAGTAGGGCCCAATGATCTGTTTTGATGGTCGTCCTTGAGGTTTTAAACTAAAGCAAAATATTCCAGAGGGTTCAGATGAGAGTGGAAAAAAAAATTAGATTTGGGGAAATTATAGCTTCAAAAGAGGTTCGAAGAAAGTGAAGGCTGGGATTTAGGTTCTAATGCATGTGCCTTTCAGTGTTAACTACAGACACATAGAATTTTAGGCTTAGAATAGACCTTACAGCATAAAACCCAGTAAGGTCCTTCATTTATATGAGTGCAGAGAAGTCTGATGAGTTGACAATTCATGTTCCTCAACTTCTTTCATCACCCGGAGTCCAGCAACCCAACTAACATGCCCATGGAGCCATGAAGAGATTACTGTGGGGCCAGGGCCGACCAGGTAGCTTCGGGGCACAGGAAGATCTATGGCCAGCTGAGTTTGCTTGGAGAGTGGCCCAAGAAGAGCAGGGTCTATGGTGGACAGCTGAAAATGCATTTACCAGAGCAAGAATGAGTTCATATAATTTATTATCAGCTTATCATCCTATAAAATGAGGGTGGATAAAAAAAGAAAACCAGAGTTGTATGATCATAGTCCAATTAGTTCTCCAGCAGTGCAGCCCAGAAATGCTTGGCACTGGGACTCTTCAGCTTTTCGAGGCACAGAATTTTAAATTTATTCACCGAATTCCAGGGAGGGGGATGGAACACATGCTGATTCTTGTTGGGTTCTAGTCAGAGCAAGGGACCTAGCCCACTTCTCAAGAACTACCATAGAGGAGGTGGTCAAGTCTGAGGAGCCTGGACTTTGGGCATGGCTGAGCAGAGATGGATGAGAACAAAGTATGGGGGAGGGGATGGGCAGTAAGGGAGGGCCAGAGCGAAAGAGAGACAGGATAGGGGGATTGATGTTAGCAGCTCCTGATAGTGGGAGAGTTTAATGAGCGGGAAAGAGATGCAGAGAAAGCTTTGGGATGCTTTACTGTGTGAGGTGCTGTGGGACCCCTCAATCATCGATGTCAGGAAACTACACTAATGATCTACAGTATTTTCCAAAGCTATGACATCTGGGCATTGTTTCCCTGAAATGACACTATACATAGACTGTGGGGCTCTGGTTATATGCAGGTAAGTTAAACTCTACTCAGTATTCATTTACCTTTAAAGGAACAGCAACCTTAAGCTTCATTTTGTTCTGCCTGGATTCTTAGAGCAAGATATAACTTCTTAAGAACAACATGGATTCAATCCACAAAGACCCCATTTAGAGAAATTTCCCCCTCATTTACTAAAGATTAAGGAACCTAATACATTTGTACAGTAGTGTGAGCTCATTATTTTAGTGCAAATAATGATCTCCTAGCACCGGAGAGAAATAACTGATGTACTACTGTGTTTGGTGATTTTTTTTTTTAAAGATTTTATTTTATTTATTTGACAGAGAGAAATCACCTGTAGATGGAGAGGCAGGCAGAGAGAGAGAGAGGGAAGCAGGCTCCATGCTGAGCAGAGAGCCCGATGCGGGACTCGATCCCAGGACCCTAAGATCATAACCTGAGCTGAAGGCAGCGGCTCAACCCACTGAGCCACCCAGGTGCCTGTGTTTGGTGATTTTAAGATGCAGAAGATAAGAGGGAAGGGCATTTAGCAACTTTCTCTCTTTTCCCGAACCATTTAATTAGTGCTTACTATGTGCCAGACACTGTGGAGACAGGAAAGATGAATAAAATAGATTCAGTGGTCCCTTACATTCAGGGACATTGAAGTATAACATAAGCGACAGACACAGTGGATTAAATACAGTGTGAAACACGGCACATGATAGATGTATGCAAGTGGTGGGACAGAAGATTAGAAGTATCATTTATTACTCACTGTTGGCCAAGTATTATTGCAAACATTAAAAAAATTACTTATTTTTATTATGGTAAAATATATATAATCCAAAACATATCTGTGTAGCCATTTGTAAGTGTCTAGTTCGGGGGCATTAAGTACGTTCATGGTGTTGTGCAACCATCAGTATTATTCATCTCGGCAAATTTTTCACCTTCTCAAACTGGAAGTCTGTCCTCATGGAATAATAACTCCCACTGCCAGCTCCCTCAGCCTCCGGCGACCACCATCCTCCTTTCTGTCTTGGTGAATCTGACCACCCTAGGTTCTTCATATATATGGAACTGTACACTATTTGTCCTTTTGTGTCTGGCTTGTCTCACGGAGTATAATGTCGGTAAGCATTTAACATGCTGTCCTCACGTAATTCCCTCAACTCTATCAGGTTGGTAGCATATCCTCCATGATCAGGGATGTTATCAGCTCAAAAATCACAGTTAATAGGTAGCCCAGTCTGGATTTGAACCCTGGTCTGTGAGTGCTAAATCTTAAACCCTTGCTGCAACACCAATTAATTTGGTAGGAAAGCGGGGAGTCAGGGTAGCTACAAAAATCTGTAAAAAGACAAACCATAAGTGACTCTTAATCTCACAAAACAAACGGAGGGTTGCTGGGGGGAGGGGGTTTGGGAGAAGGGGGTGGGATTATGGACATTGGGGAGGGTATGTGCTTTGGTGAGTGCTGTGAAGTGTGTAAACCTGGTGATTCACAAACCTGTACCCCTGGGGATAAAAATATATGTTTATAAAAAATAAAAAATTAAAAAAAAAGAAATAAAAACTTAATTTGTTTGACACAGTCTATATTAACTGTAGGAATAGGACACTTCTCCCTATGAAAGTAGTGAAGATCATTAACCAGTTATTTCAAAAAGAAGGTTGCAAGGTAGAAGAGGATGTACATCTAAGGTTCACTCTGCCTTTTTACAACAAACTGTTGCTGTAAATACATCTATTGCTCTATGGAATCCTCCTGGGAAGTGGCTGCGAGACTGAAAATAATTGTGACAGCCTTTTCTGTATGGCTCCAAGCAATCAAAGGCCACGTTTGTCCTTTGAGCACTCCTCTCTGTGGCCAATACTTCTGATGTGTTGACTGTTTGAGAGCACTTTGCCCGTGGAGTCTGGGAAGGATCACTCCCAATGCGATGTGCATCCTGAGGCTGCTTGGGAGAGGGATGGGTCTATAGTGGTCAGAACAAGAGCAGCCCTCCGGGGATCACCAGTGATCATTTGGCTGGGCTGGAGCTTCTGACCACTCCCTCTTGGCATGCCTAAGGCCCCTTTGAGAGCAGTCCAGTCTCCTCCTTTTTGAATCTTCTGGTCCTCAGCTAGACCACGTTCTCTCTCCCTGCCCACCCAGGTCCACGAGATGGGTGGTTCCTTCCCAGGCTCCTGTCTTCTCCAGAGCACACACATGGAAGATGATATGCAGGAACAAGGCTCACCTCTCAACTCAGCCTTCCAGGTACTACACCCTGGTTTTGCCTCTCAAGCCAGGCTGCCTCTTGTGATAGGAGCTAAAACAACCAAAGTGTGCAGCTTTCAGGCTGACCTCTCTTTCTCTCCCCCATTCTGTCCTTTAATGTTAATTGTAGCAGATATGGTGGAAAGAGCAAAATATTTTGGCTGTGGGAGGCCTGGGTTCCAGTTCTGACTCTATCAATATAATATAATAATATATAATATAATATAATATAATATAAGCTGTATGTCCTTGAGCAATGTACTAATGTCACCTGAACTTCAGTTTTCTCATTGGTCTAGTGCGGATACTAATAACACTGACATCCATATTTGTTGTGAACAATCAAATGACATACACCAACAACACATTTGGAGAATTGAAGGACTTTATAAGAGCTAATTTTTTTAAAACTATATTTTCTTTTAGAACCATGCTTAATTTTCTATTAATGGTACATGAAGGTTGCCCTGGATTTAAAGCAATATCTTTATATTAAGTCATCTCCACCATCAGCATTTGTATGGCATGAGCACTCACTGTGTGCCCAGTGGTCACCTTGGCAGGGGGGAAGCAAATCATCCCATCATTTACTACAGAGAGACAAGCCAATACTTATTCCTTGCATAAATAAGTGAATTGCTCATTTGATGCAAAATGAATTATATCTACTTTCTCATTTCCTAAAATGAAATCATCTAATAAATTGGAAGAATGAAGATGAAAACTGGCTTTTAATTCATTTGTTCAAAGTATTTAAATGTGTAACAATTAGCCTGCAGTAAATTATTGTGAGGAGGACAGAAACGCATGTTCAATTAGTCTAAATCGTTGCTACAGCATTTAGATATGGAAACTCAGTGTCTACTCCCTGGAAACGAATTCTCCGGGAAGTTGAATGCAATCTGAATTCTGGGAGCAGCGTTTCTTTTACCACATGAAGAATCACAAAAAGACAGATGAGGTGGTGCAAGCAAAGCATGTGACATCTGTGGCCCACTGCTGTCATTGTATATGAGAAAGGAAAACAAGGCTTGAATTCTTAGATGCTTAAGTCAGACAAAGGTCTCTTGAAGGGCTCAGTCACAATTCTCAACACAATGCTTGATTCTACCAACTCTACTCCATCTCCTTTTTCCTTTCTATGTCAACTACTGAGATTCCCTGGGGAGAGCAGAAGGAAGCAGGACCAAATGAAGCTTCCAGGGAAAGCTGGGTAATTCAAATATTTAGAGCAAGAGATGCTTCATTTCCACAGGATCCCTTAAAAATTTCCAGAAGAATATATCCTCCCAAAGGCACTATAATGAGGGAGAAAGTTTGTAAACTTACAGCCACTTGGATTACAAGTAGAACATGGATGACCTGCACAGAGTACTTTTCCATACAAAAAACAGATCATAATATCAATACCTTTCATCAGAAACTATCCCAAATCTTAGAGAGTAGAGAGAATACATCAGAAATTTTTGAAATACGTGCCCACAGGAGTTTCTGTTGGAAGAGCAACTATTAAATCAGATGACAGTAGATTGCTGGCTTCAGAGATGCACAGAAGATGAAAGGTTTATACTCGACCCAGCCTCCTAAGAAGAAACTTCTCTTCAGCAAGAATCAAAAGACTCTCTGGTCCCTGAGAGAAGAGCTCAGGCCGTCTGGGAACTTCAGTTCAAATCCAGTCTTGAATACTCAGGCAGTTTTCTTCACCTCTCAGTCTTAGGGTTCATCAAATCAGGATAAAACTAGCTATCTCACTGTGCTGTTGTGAGGATTAAATGAAGCATCTGGAAAGGTCTAGCATGGCCCGGCATGTACCAGGAACTGAATAAATGTCAGTTTCCCTTTTCCTTCTCCCTCTCTTAAAACCAGCTCAATCAACAATTTTATTTTTATTTATTTATTTTTTTAAAAAAGATTTTATTTATTTATTTGAGAGATAAAGAGAACATGAGCAGGGAGCCCAATGCAGGGCTTGATCCCAGGACCCTGAGATCATGACCTGAGCTGAAGGCAGACACTTAACTGACTGAGCCACCCCAGTGGCCCTCAATAAACATTTTTTTTTTTTAAAGATTTTATTTATTTATTTGACAGAGAGAGATCACAAGTAGGCAGAGAGGCAGGCAGAGAGAGAGAGAGAGGAGGAAACAGGCTCCCTGCTGAGCAGAGAGCCCGATGTGGGACTCGATCCCAGGACCCTGAGATCATGACCTGAGCCGAAGGCAGCGGCTTAACCCACTGAGCCACCCAGGCGCCCTATAAACATTTTTTTTTTGCAAAACTAACTTTGTTTCTTAAAATGACCATATCACCTACTATATTGAGTTTGTAAACCAACTCTTGTAAATATTGTAAGATTTCAATTTATGCCCATTTTAAGGTAATTTTTGCAGTTTTCTTAATATTATTCAAGGACGAAAACAAACACTTAATTGAGCACCTATGATATACCAGTGTGTTTCCCCACAACAATCTGTAAACCTCATTACTATATGTGCAGAAACAGAAACTCAGGGAAATGAAACAAAATGCAAGATTACAAAACTAGTAAATGACAGAATCAAGACTTAAATGCAGATCTCTTAAGTTTCCTACATCCTCTTCACAAAACAAGATTGCCTCTCTCAAAGAAGACATCCAGATGGCCAACAGACACATGAAAAAGTGCTCCATATCACTCGGCATCAGGGAAATACAAATCAAAACCACAATGAGATATCACCTCACACCAGTCAGAATGGCTAAAATCAACAAGTCAGGAAATGACAGATGCTGGCGAGGATGCGGAGAAAGGGGAACCCTCCTCCACTGTTGGTGGGAATGCAAGCTGGTGCAGCCACTCTGCAAAACAGCATGGAGGTGCCTCAAAATGTTGAAAATAGAACTGCCCTATGACCCAGCAATCGTACTACTGGGTATTTACCCTAAAGATACAAGCGTAGTGATCCAAAGGGGCACGTGCACCCGAATGTTTATAGCAGCAATGCCCACAATAGCCAAACTATGGAAAGAACCTAGATGTCCATCAACAGATGAATGGATCAAGAAGATGTGGTACATATACACAATGGAATACTATCTAGCCATCAAAAGAAATGAAATCTTGCCATTTGTGACAACATGGATGGAACTAGAGCGTATCATGCTTAGCGAAATAAGTCAAGCGGAGAAAGACAACTATCATATGATCTCCCTGATATGAGGAAGTTGTGATGCAACATGGGGGCTTAAGTGCGTACGAGAAGAATAAATGAAACAAGATGGAATTGGGAGGGAGACAAACCATAAGTGACTCTTAATCTCACAAAACAAACTGAGGGTTGCTGGGGGGAGGGGGGTTGGGAGAAGGGGGTGGGATTATGGACATTGGGGAGGGTATGTGCTTTGGTGAGTGCTGTGAAGTGTGTAAACCTGGTGATTCACAGACCTGTACCCCTGGGGATAAAAATATATGTTTATAAAAAATAAAAAATTAAAAAAAAACAAATAAAAAAAAGATTGCCTCTCAATATTTTCATTTCTTGATATTTTGTTGTAATATTAACCTCAAAGTCACTTTTGGAATACGAAAAGCTGTGCTATGCTTGCCCTCAGAAAATCTCCTGTCTCACTGTCTGCTTTAGACACAGTATAATACAAAATGTAAGATAACTTGCAACTTGTGCTCTGACTAAATGGAAACCAGTTAACTGCAGTCTGGGTATTACATCCCCAGTAACCAGGAAGGGGCTGGTGGATGGGAGTTCTTAGGTTGTTTTTCCTTGATATGGTTTAGACAGTGTGCAACGGGCTGAAGCTTGAGCATCAGGACACCAAGGCTCAGACAGATTTCCCGAGTGATGACTCAGGATTCCAAGCTGGTATCCCCACTGAGGGAGAGGATATTTGGCACAGTTATTAACAGCACAGACTTCATCCCAGTGAAAGTCCTCTTTCTGTCACTTACTATCTTGTGTCCTTGAACAACATTTTCAACCTCTCTCTCTCTCAATATCCTAATCTTTTAATTGGGATTAATGGCAGCTGTTTCTCCAGGTTATGATACCCGTGAAAGAAATAAGGTATATACACTTCTTAGCATGATAGCCGGCTGGCTAGGGCTGCAACCTCCATGAGGGTTTTGCATCGGGACAGTTCCCAGCACCATGCATGGCACCTACTAGAGGCTCAGCAAATGGTTGACAGAAGCGTACCTTCCATCTAAGGAAAGAAACCCTTTCTTTGGAGTGCTGCAGACTTTATTTCGTTCAGTGCCCTATCACTGTTCTCTTGGTCCAAAGCACAGCCTCAGAGTGGCCAGTTGGTCTGCTGGGCTGCTCTGCCGGGAAGGCTGTTAGACAGCTCAGAGCAGGACGTTCCTCTTTCTGCGTGCACTCATTCATCTCCACTTTACTGCTCGATGTCTACCCAGTATGTTCTCTTCTTTTTCTGTGTGGTTGCAGAGTGGAATTATATGACTTTGGTAGTTTCCAAAATTGGGAAAGGAAAAAAAAAAAAAAAGCTTAAAAGCTTGTGGCCTATAACTTGCCAATTCAGTGTATACTTAGATGTGTCTTGTGAACCTATAATGTTGAAAAATGTATCTGAACATCCCCATCTGGGCGCTCATTTGCTAGTTGGACACAGACCTTACCTCTCCCCACTTCACTCTTTTATGTGGTTTTCTCCCACCCCCACCCTCTGATTTTGGTGTCCTATGGTGAGCACAAAGAGGAAGGGCTTTGAAATGTGAATGATCTGAATTTGAATCCAGGCTCTTGCTGGCAGAAAGATACAGAATAAGGGTGGTCCCTTAATCAGTTTCCTCAGTGGTACCTGGGCTTCTCTTACCTGCCTGCTAAGATTGCCATGAAGATGAAATGCAACCAAGTGCCCAGAACAGTGCTGGGCACAGGGTGATGACTTAGGAAGTACCAATTCACAGCACAACAGCCCTTATTTTTCTACTGAAATGTCTTGTTGACATCCCATGTGGAGTCCAAGGATGGATCAATGTCAGAGATGAAGATGTTAGGTGAGAAACTACAACAGAATAGACGTGGTGAGGAGAACAAGAAGCAAGTGAGAAGATAAAACAACCAATTTGCAAAGCACGTATGGGCTCAACTCTGAATGGAGTCAGTAACAGTTTCTTTTTCTTTTTCTTTTTTTTTTTTTTTTTTTTTAAAGATTTTATTTACTTAGTTGAGAGAAAAAGTGAGACAGAGAGATAACAAGCAGGGGGGAGGGGCAGATGGAGAGGCAGACTTCCCACTGAGCAGGGAGCTCAATCCAAGACTTGATCCCTGTTCCTTGGGGTCATGGTCTGAGCCAAACTGCAGATGCTTAATGGACTGAGCCACCCAGGCGCCCCCAGTAATGGTTTCAGTATGTACTGAAGGGGCAGAAGCCCAGGGTGAGAGGAGCTACAGCTGAACTCAACTGCGGGCCAATTAAATCAGAATTCCTGGGGGTGGGGTCCCAAAGTGTTATTATTATTTTTTTTTTAAAGTTCTCACGTTGGTCCAGTATGTGGCTCTGATAGAGAATCTGGGAACCAGAGGCTTTCCTACCCACACAGAACCCAGTTACAGCACCAGGAAGCCTTCAGTGAGCAGGGGCAGCTTTTGCAGGTTCAGGCTTTCCTGTACAGCAAGGGCCCACCTCTAAGAGCTGGGGTATGCGGGGATTTTTGCACTGACAGAAAGAGAACGAGAGATCAATGAGCAATCTCTGACATGTCTTATTAACTCTGAGGGCCAATGTCATCGAGCAGTTACAGACTGTGCAGGGTTTCACAGTATATGAGACATGGACCCCCCTCCTTGGGTAACTTTCTATTGAATGGGGATTCTCCCAAACTTATAAGCGGGGTGGATGTGGCAAATCCGTTACTGAAGCTTTGGGAAAATGTACTCATCTGAGAAATTGGTAGAGGTCTTTCTCAGTTCCACAAACTAGGTACATTCACCTATCAGAAGTGGGATTGCCAGTAGGAAGCATTAAAATAACGCTGTAAAAAAATGAAAATTTTAACCTTAAAATGTAATAATAGTTTTATAGCTGCTGTTAATTGACCATTTACTGTGTTGCCAAGGATACTTATTTCTAATTCTCACATCAACTCCATGAGGCAGGTATAACTATCCTCATTTTTAGCCAAAGGAAAGAGTATTAGGAATTAAGTATTAGTATTAAGAAATCGTCCACAGTCACAGCTAGAGAGTGGCAGAGTTCTGATTAAAACCTGGGTGTGTTTGAAAGGCTTATTATATTACAATAGCATAATTCTCCAAAGCAAACTGGAAAACAATATAAAGATAGCACTGATATGAAGGAATAGTATTCTTTGTAGTAGTATTAGTATTCTTTGTAGTTTCCAAATTGTTTACTATTGCCACATTTTACATGTTATAATCAAACGTTATTTTGGTTTTTTTGTTTGTTTGTTTGTTTTTTAAAGATTTTATTTATTTATTTGACAGACAGAGATCACAAGTAGGCAGAGAGGCAGGCAGAGAGAAAGGAGGAAGCAGGTTCCCCGCTGAGCAGAGAGCCCAATGTGGGGCTCCATCCCAGGACCCTGAGATCATGACCTGAGCCGAAGGCAGAGGCTTACCCACTGAGCCACCTAGGTGCCCCTCAAACGTTATTCTGAAAAGCAAAAAGTAGGGTGCCTGGGTGGCTCAGTCGTTAAGTGTCTGCCTTAGGCTCAGGTCATTATCCCAGAGTCCTGAGATTGAGCCCTGCATCAGGCTCCCTGCTCAGCGGGAAGCCTGCATCTCCCTCTTCCACTCCCCTTGCTTGTGTTCCTTCTCTTGCTGTCTCTCTCTCTCTGTCAAATAAATAAATAAAATCTTTAAAAGGGGGGGGGAGTAGAGGGTAAAAAAGAGGAATCAGAACTATTATTTAGAACATTGTTACTAATTAGATGTTTTCTTCTTAGTTAAAAAGCACTGATATCCGGGAATAAATAATGCTTTTCCATAACTATAAGTTTTATGAACTTCTATTTCAAAGCAGGGGACCTGGAGGTGCAGTCCACATTTTCATATTCCGGTCCTTGGGTCTGAGGCACAGACGCCTCCTAAAGCTATTAAGTGATCAAACCTCACAAAAAAAGTGGCAGCCTGAATCCGGAGGCAATCCTTACTTAGCAAATTGTCTTCCTTCCTGCAGGATTTTAGCTTGTGTTGGGTCTTTATCTAAAGCATCTGCCAAAAACAGCTCAGCTCCTCTCTCTCCTGTGTGACTGTGGTCAGCAAGGTGAGAAATTACCGGTGGCGGGGTTGGGGGGGGGTGGGATTAGAATTTGGAAACGGGTACTGACAAACTTGTCATCTCACTGGAAAAATGAAGGAGACAAGCAGCAATGTGGCGCAGGGAGAAGCACACTTAGGGCTGTGGAGCCTGGGAGAGAAGTGGGGCTGGGGAAATGTCCTCCCTGCAAGAGTGACCAGTCAGTCCTGGGAAGTGATAGATGATACCATCACTTTTAAAACTGGGTATGTGCAGGCTGTGTTTCTTCGCTTCCCTCTCAATTCCCCATCCCCAGCAGCTGCTGAAAAACCAAAGTCCCAGATAAATGCAAGGAATGCCTGCCTCCGACGTTCTCTCTATGGAAGCCCAGGGCTTGCTTCTTAATCTGAAACCACTAGGCTATTAATGCTCACCATTACGCACACTTTTAACACAATTATGTAAACTGTCAACTAAGGAGTTTTTCAGAGTTTTTCAGTTTTGCTGATGTTGGTTTTAAACACGAGCAATCAGTATATCTACATTCACAGGAAGAGACTTTAATAATATTTGATTAAAGGCCACACCAACAGCAAGCAGATCCCAGTTCTAATTCCATCGTGTCTCTTCTATTTTCACGAAACACATGGTTCTCTCTGTAGCTGGTTTTAGAAGAGTGTTATTTCTGGTATGAATGATTGTATAGGTCTTTCCTATTCTTTTTTTACTTTTAGTCAGTTTTATAGTATTATAGTATTATTTTTAAAAATTGTTCTCAGAAGAATGAGTTGCAAAATATAGAACTGAAAAGAACAGATAAGTAGTTTAAAAACTCACTTATTCCAGCATCCAGAGATAATCACAGTTAATATTTTAGAACATTTCCTTAGAGTCTTTTTTGCTAATTATGTTTTAACAGCTGGATCTCTCCAAATTGTTGTCTTGCCTTTGTGTTTTGTTTAATATGTTGTATTTTTTTTCCATATCAGTATAAACTCTGTCAGCATGATTTCAAGTGAAGTACGTAGTGTTTTCTAATATGGAACTACTAGAAGTGATTTCCCTTTTTAAAAATATGAAAGGCCAACAATTGCTATCTTTTGCATTTAGAGCCCAGGAAGTCTCTACTTTTATATAACACATCTGGTAGAATTGCATACAAAATTGGCCTTTTAAAAAAAATTATGTATTTATTTGAGAGAGAGAATGAGCAGGGGGAGAGGCAAGGCAGAGGGAGAAGCAAGCTCCCCACTGAGCAGGAAGCCTGATGAGGGGCTCTATCCCAGGACTCTGGGATCATGACTTGAGCCAAAGGCAGATGCTTCACTGACTGAGACACCCTGACATCCTCCAAGTTGCCCTGTGTTAATGCTGGACTGCTGTCTACAACAGGGAGAATCACGTTTTATTCCCAAGCACAAAAAAACCCAAACTGAGTGGTGGCAGGTGGCATTCTGATCCCATTCCCACATGCTCCCTTCCTTGTGCAAGGCAAGACCCACTGAGCAGTCCCAGGTGGAAGGAGTGAGTAGCTTTATTCCACCAGCAGGTAGAGTCCATCAGCAGGCTGTGGTAGTAGACAAGGGGTCTAGACGAACAACAAGCATGTATTAAAAACCTACTGTGAGCAGCAGAGTGTTGAGTGCTAGAAACACAAAGATGAATGAGATGCAGTTTCTTCCTCATAAGGCCTGGCAATGTCAGCCTGATCCACACAAGTGGGGTTTACCTTCCCTTGCTCTGCACCCTGTCTTCATCTGGCCTGAGACCCTGAGACCCCGCCTACCCCTGGATAGCTGCCTCCCCGGAACCATCAGCCTTTGCTGAAGGTCTGGTGTAAATGCACTGACCCCAAAGTGTCGGGAACCTGTGGCTGAGACATCACACACTGCCTGAAGTCCCACTTGCATCGCCTTGCCAGCTTCTCTATGCTCAGGTCAGCTTTTGCTCCCTCCCCACTGCCCTTGGTGCTGGAGTCTCAGCATGCCTCGTAGTCAGACCTGTTGGAAACAATGAAGGCAGCTTTGTAAGAAGAGGCTTCTTTTCCATCTTCTCACATATGTCCTTGCTCCAGTAGCATCTTCTGTGGGCCCATTACACACACCACATGGCAGTAAGCCCTACAAGGGTTGATGGAGGAGTAGAGATAGGACTCAGCTGTCGGGACACTGAGAATCTAGTTGAAAACATACATGAACATGCATAGGAAACAAAAGTAAAATCATGACAACATTTCCCTCACTGACACAAAGTAAGTAAAATATGCAGGGGAAACTAAAGAACTCCCGAAGAAGCAAGTGATGAGTGAGGAAAGGCAGAGGCAGGATGGGTGAGCTTCCAAAATTGAGACACAGGATAAGTGGCTTGGAGCAAAACGTGTGTGGGCGGCATATATGTGATACCCAATGGCAAAGGGGATCAGATGGCGTTATAATTACTCATCCCACAAGATCCAAGTACTGTTGGCCTTTCCGTAGTTTAGAGTATGCACAAGCAAGTCTATTGCTTTTGTGCTGCTAAATGCTGAAGACTCTTACTATAGATACTTTACATATTCCCTAAAACAGTTCTTCCTGTTTCCCTCCACAGGCTTAATTACACAATATCAAGCTTTGTGATTTTGTAAGATAAAATTGCTGACAAATCTGAAAGGGGCCCCTGGGTGGCTCAGTGGGTTAAGCCTCTGCCTTCAGCTCAGGTCATGATCTTGGGGTCCTGGGATGGAACCCTGCATTGGGGGGGGGTGTCTCTGCTCAGCAGGGAGCCTGCTTCCCCCTCTCTCTCTGCCTGCCTTTCTGCCTACTTGTGATCTGTCTGTCAAATAAATAAATAAAATCTTTTTCAAAAAAATCTGAAAAATGTGTGATGTTATGCTTATTTTCTCTTGTCATTGACTTGAGAGATGAAATGTTTGATAGTTTTTGAATCACAATTATGGCTGAGGTTGCTACTTTTCTACCCCAATATCTTTCTTCCTTAGTAACATGCTTTTCAGGTGGACATATTACCATGCAGAAAAAATGGCTCTATATTTCCTAGGAGCTACCCTCTCCAGTAGTTAGTTGTGACCATATGACTAAGTTCTGGGCAAACAAATACAAGCAAAAGGACTCTATGGAAATTCTGGGAAGTCTCCTTAAAAGGCAAGGTGGGTAAAAGAAAAGGAAGACGGTAGAAAAAGGAGAGGTAGATGTTCCCTTGTCTTTCTCTCACCTCTGCTTCCTGGAACTCAGAGATGATTGATGGGGATTTAGCAGCCATTCTGGAATATGAGGAATAGGTCCTCTTTCAAGGTGGACCAGAGAAGAGAGCTAGATGAATCCCATATCCCTGCTGAATTTGGGTGCTTCTGTGCCAGTCATAAATAGTATAACTCCAACAGACTTTTGTTAACTTGGAGAGAAATAAACTTTGCCTTTTAAAACCCACTTTGTTTAGGCATTAATTTTGTAAATATGCATAGAGCATATAATTCTCAATAGCAAGGACAATGTTTATGCTACATGGTCCATGCATGGTGGGTGTTCCACAATTTGTGATGATGATGATGAAATTAAAAGCAATGAAATAAAGTAGCTAAAACTGTATACCGCTATTTTTATTCAAAGATTCTGTTGTTGATGCCATCCAATATATTCATATGCTGGTGTAATCAAGGAGGTTTACATTGTTTAATAAAAATTCTTGACCTGGGGATAAAAATATATGTTTATAAAAAATAAAAAAAGTATAAAAAAAAAATTCTTGACCTATTTAACATTTAAAAATTCCATTTTGCTTTGAGATGGAAGAAGCCTGTATCATTTATAAATGTCTTTAAGTTGGCTTGCACTGTGCTGTGAGGAATGTTTTGACCCATCTTCGGTGATGGAGAGTGTGTGAGCTCTGGGAGTCTCACCATGACTCAGGAGGAAAATGGTGGAATGATGTTAGGAAATCCATTCCACCAAAAGTGAAGGAAGGTGGCTTCTCTGTGGAAGAGATTTGAAAGCCCAACATGCAGCAAATCATGAAGGAAGTAGAAGAGATGGAGACCATGGTCAACCAACATGAATACAGTGAGAAAGTAAATGTTTGACAACTAATGAATAATGAAGCTAAAAGTGGGCAAGAGACTCAAAGTATCCCCAAAGGTGAAATATTTTGTTTTGGTAACCCCCTTTGTCTACTTTAGTCTTCCAGAAAAAGTACAAAAATTTTTACCTCTCTATTTCCCAACATCATTTCTATACATCCCAGAAGGGATGCAAGGGTGCTCTTCCTACCACTGGGAAATTTTGTTGTTTCTTAAATTCCAAAAATTCCCTTTTTGTTCTTTTGTACCTGCCTTGGATAGCTATACTAACTTAATATCTACAAGAACTAAGTTCAGGAGAACTTTTTAAGTAAAACAAAACAAAACAAAACAAAACAAAACCCAAATCTGCCATGAATATAGAAGCTTTGGTGTTCAGAATGAAGAAAAGCATGGTGAAATCAGCCATTTTTTCCAGTACAATTTGTCTTTGGGACAATTATGAGTGAAAAAGAGACATAGTTATGTGCAAACTAGGAAATAGGGCATCATATTTTTCATTTTTATTTATTTCTTATGTTTCAGGAGAACCCTCTGCCTGCCCACTTCCATTATTCAGCATTCAACTTCTTGCAAAGAATCTCTAGAAAAGGACTGGCAATTCCCCAGTAGGTGACCAGCAAGTGCTTTGCTTTGACCTTGACCCAGCCCCACCTTTCTCTTTGCTATCTGCTATCTGACTTTTTTTTTTGTTTTGTTTTTTTGTTTTTTGTTTTTGTTTTTTAGAAGACTCTTTTATTTAAACTCCCAAGGGTACTGGACAACATACAGTAATTGAGGACCGTGCCTTTAAATTAAATAAAATGTGGTACTGTTTAATTTTCTTGATGGCTTATGGAAAGGCAGTTGGCAGGAAGAACATGGACTTTGGAGGCAGAGTTTATTTCAATTTCATTTTTGCTGCTTTACTAGTTACATCACTCTTCTCAGGTTTCTCAATCTTTCTGAGATTTGGGGTGTTGTTTTTTTTTTCCCCATTCTGAAAAATTGGCGTAATAATAATAATATCTGTCAGGCTGTTGTCCAGCACATAGTAGGTGCTTGACAATGTTAATTCCTTTTATTCTCATCCCCTCCATCACTCTTGTCCTAATGTAACCAAATTGGACCACTGAGGATTAAAATTTGATCTAACCAATTCCAACAAGCTCATCTACAATGCTTATGCATGTGTTTAAAATGAACTCTGCAAAAAACCAATTTACCTAAATTTCTCTGCATGCTTCTTTCCTCTGTTCTCAGCTCTGGCCCCACTTTGAGCTTATATATGTTCTTTGGGATCCCCCTGCAATTCTGATAGGCTGGATGTCCTGTGGAAGCTGATAGTAGACCTCATTTGTGATGTCAGAGCAGATGTCTAAATGAAGAAAAATAATAAGAACTCACTTACAGTAACCCTGAAATAATTGTTCTGAAGACAGCTTATTGATAAAGGGCTCAATTCCCTTCAAAGCCCTACAGGGCAGTCCTAAATGTCAACTTACTTTGTGAGAGGAAATTCTTTCTCTGGCACCTTGCTGAAGCTAATTTGGTTTCTCTTTGTTTTGAAAGATATTATGTGACTTTGCTGCTAAAGATTCATTATGAATTCTACATGTTTTTCATTTTTGTTGTATTTTTGTTGTTAAAGAAGGCTGAAGGGTTAAAATTCACTTGGGAGGCCTTTTTCTAGTCCTAAGGGACAGATAGTATATGTTGTTTTTACTTGGAATGTACTAGCTCTTGACCACTAAATAAAACTTAGAAGCCTCAGCATAAGTCTGATTTTCCAGGAAAAAAATTTTGTTCATTTAAAAAAAAAACAAAAATTAGTAGTGGTGCTATTTCCTTTGAACTATCTATTTATAACATAAATATTTCCAATACAGTTGAAATTCATAAATATGAAAACTTACCTACTTTTTCTCTCATTATGATTAGAGAGAAAATTATCAAAAGAATCACTCAAAAGGAAATGCAATGTAATTCTATCACTTGTAAATTCATAAAATTTAGCCACTTTGCTCACTCTCCAAGCATTACTGATCTAAAAGTAATAAGCACGGATGTGTTCATTTTTCTACAGGGACTTTCATTTTTAAATTGCTCTTTAACACAAGAGGTTGATTCATAACCCCAGGGCATTCGTGTGTGGCTTCCTTACCGATGATACCTTCTTGGATTTATTCACAGGAAGTAATCCTCTTGAGTGGTTCAGATGATTATTTTTTAAGTTTTCTTTAAGAAATTCTTCCAGAATTCTTGTGAGATGGAAGTAAGGAAAATATTATCACTTTGCTGATAGGAAAGTCAAGGCTTGGAGATTTGTTCAAGGACAAATAGAAAGTCATCGGCAGAGCCAGGAACGTAAATCTTAAGAATCCTCACTTGTTATTTTAGCTCTGTTAATGGACCTAATAGCTTCCCGCACCCCTTGCATCTGTAGAGTTTTGCATTGTAGGACCCTAGCAAAGATTTTTAAATTTAGAATGCTTACCAAAAAGACCATATCTTCTAAAATGTATTCATAATTATTTATTTTTATCATTGCCTTCCAATATAAAGAAGTCATAGGGCTTAATTCTATAACCCAATTAGTGGCATCACTTTCACATAAGTTGCTTAGACTTCACTATGGGTCTTTACGTATATACATATTTTTTATTTGGCATAGGAATATCCTAGTGGGCCCATAAATCTGTGTCCTCAATCCATATGGTCCCAAAGCAAATTATATCCCAACTTATTTGTGGCTCTAACAATATTCAGTCAATTTCCCTTCTCAGCAAACTTAAAAATTCATGCAAACCAAATTCATGCAAATCCATGTTTGTGATTTGGCCGTGGTCAGCCTCAGGAAGCAGAATTCCGTATTAATGCCACGTAGGTTGTGATTTAAACCTGAGGTTTTATGAGAGCAGTGCAACATGTGCGGTGGCATGTCCAGTGATATTTAAAGGTGCAGCAGGGATATCAGAAGGTGACACCGGGCAGATTCCCATACACATCACACATAATTCATGGTAAATCAGTGTGTGTCTAATCATAATGATGCATAGGCATTTCTGGCAATTCCTTCCTTTCTTTTTTATTGGATAACTTGCAACCTGAAAGAAGGGAATGCTGTGGATGGTTACTGCACCAGCCAGAGAAAGGTATGGGAAAAAAATGCCTAGGGATCACCTTGAGTCAATATAAGGCAACCACTAAAATGACATTTATAAAAACTAAATATCACTGGGGAAAAGCGAGTTTGGTTTAATATTACATAAAGAAGCAGACACAAAACAATGCATGCTGACTGCAACTCTGCAAAAAATGGAAATTATGCTTGTGACCATGCAAAAAATGAGACAGTATGCACAATGAAGAGTCCTTGGGAGCAGGGTGATACTTTCTATTTTGTCCAAAGTTTCCAAGGAAGGTTTGATATGCTTGTGATAAGCATGGTAAGCAGGGAGAAAGGACCCTGAGGGTGACCATCAGCCCCTAATAGGTCAGGGTAGCAAAGGGAGACTGGAGAGCTGCTTTTGGGAGGATGCCAGGATCACGAAGAGCTCAGAGGGTCAGAGGTGTTTTGGATGAAAGTCCGAAAGGTGGCAGACTATCAATCCTCACACCACTTTTCCAAATGGGCATGCAAAGAAATTGGAGATCTGCCAGCAACTTGGGTAAACTAGCTCTACTGAACAGTTCCCCAGGGACTTCAGCCCAAGAAGAAAGGTCAGCCCCTGTAGGACAGCTGCTGGAGTGACATTTTCAGAGCACAGCAATCTACTCTCATAACAGAAAGTTATTCAACAAATGCTAAAGTGACAAATTTTCTGGTTTTGGTTTGGGCATGGAATTTTTCAAAAGTGGGGAGCAGAGAGGTAACTCTAGGCACAAAATAAGGATTTAACTGACCATGAGAAGCACTTCAGAAGTGAGGACTTGAAACACATATAGCAACCCAAATGCAGTATGTGCCTTTTACTGGTTCTCTTATAAGAGTGATTGGTACCTGGCCCCATCATTCAGCACAGTGCAGTGGCCAGTGGCTCCAGAGGTAAGCATTTCTTCTAGGACTGGGCAACTTTCCTTTTTTATGGATTTGCTTTTGGATATGTGTGTTTATAGCTATGTATTCACACATTCTCTCTCTCTCAGTCATGCACATATATATATATATATACGCTCAAGAATGCTTCTTTTTTTTCTTTTTGAGGGGAGAATATTTCTTTTCCAATGTATACATCTTAATTTATTTATGCTTTTCTTTAAGACATACATCTTTCCTTTACCAATAGAAAGGCTTTCTCAGATTCCACCATGTTACATTATTTTTCCTAGCACAGACAAGATAGCATTGTTACTAGTCTATCTAGCTACTGTTTCCCTAAACAATCGAGAGAGCATGAAGGAAAGATAGTGATAAACTCCTTGGACCCAGGGCTACATGTAGTGCCACACACAGTGTATCTCCTTGAGGTTGTGCAATGCAGCAGACCCATGTAGAACTCCCTATGCTTTAGTGTGCTGAAGTTCTGAAATGGGGATAATAGTACCTACATCATGGAGTTGTTGGAAGGATTAAAGGATTAAATGAGTATATATACATATATATACAAAGTGTTTACAATAGGATGTAGTACATAGTAAATGATACATAAGTGTTTATTATTAATCTTTTAATAAAAGTGGTCTAAAATTAGAAATACTTAAGACAAAGATCAGGTTATTAAGATATATCTCTTGGTTTCCAGCATTTATACTTCCTTTTTGAAACAACCTCGGTCACAGGATTGATTACTGTGTAGATTCACTTAAATAAATGAGGCTAGGAGAGAATATTTGAAATATTAGGGACATTCAGATAAAGGACGAAGATATTTGTCTTAATTTCCTTTCTTAGGAAGTTAGGAAATGAAAGTTTAACGTTTCTACTACTAACCTTAATAGTAAGGTTAGGAAATGAAAGTTTAATATTTCTACTAAAATCATAACTGACCTTTTCTTGACCCCACAATTCAAATAGTCTAAAACAGTGCTTCTCAAACTACAGTGTGCATAGAAATCCCCTGGAAAGCTTGTTAAAGCTAAGGATTTCTAGGTCCCACTCTCAGAAATGCTGATTCAGTCTGGGACTTAGAATATAAATTTTTAACAAGTTCCACGTGATGCTGATACTGCTCATCTGTGAACCTCTCTTTGAGTAGCTCAGCTCCAAAAAACGACTTTGGCCATTGTTCCTAAATCCCAAGTCCTGTCCTGGGAATATACTGAATGCTAGGAAAACTCTGGAACTCTTTCAGGACCATGACTAGGGAAATAATGCACATCTTAGACCAAATGGTCCCTGGAAGTACTCGGTTCCAGCTCAGCTCAGAACTGGCACCGTAAATGCCTACTGACAGAAGGTCCACACTATACTGTTGGCTTCTTAACGGCCATGGGGATGTTTATGTCACCTCTGCGTCCCAGCATCTGGCAAACACCTAGCTAGAAATAAACCACCAGGAAGTCTCTGTAAAATAAATGAGTGAACTAAAAGGTTAGATCATTTCCACTGAAATATGTATATATTTTAAAGCAGCATCCCTTATATCTTCTTCCAGAAGTTATCAAGTTACCTCATAGTAGAGAAAAATAAGACAATGTAATTTTGCTTATAAAGTTTATCCTAGAACCAAATTTTAAACATATGTTTCTGTGTTTAATTGTGTCCCATGAGTACTGAAAGGTAAATGTGGCCAACATCCCCTGAGCTGGCTCTGTTCTGCTCCCCTGCCTATCACACAAGGGGAAGGGACCTTGGGAAGAGGGTGGAATCAAGCCCCCAATTTTTCAGAACCACAAAAGGTAGAAATGTACTAAACACAATTAAACATTTTCCCCTAAAACAAAGCCCCAGAAAATACATAGCAAAATTGTTTAGATGCCAAATTTCTATAAACAAAAGATTCTGAGGTTTTTCTGTTTCTCCATTTGCTCCCTCTTCTCTCCAGGAACAGGCTTTACTTTTGTTTTTCATTTTTTTCCCTCTTTTATCCCCACCCCAACATTTCTAGGACTTCAGAAGTCCTTATCTACAGAGCCAAAAAAAAACCTTATGCTTTTCTGATTGAGGGGAAAGCCTCAATCAGAACCATGAGGAGGCCGCCTTCCCCCAAATCTAGATCCTTTCACTCTTGTGAGACATATCAGAAGATTTGTGATACTGATTCTATACATATACACATATGCAGGGCAGAGGCAAAAAGGGAAGAACATAATGCATTTGGGGTGCTTCAAGTTGTTCAGTATGAATGGGATGTGGAGTGGAGATGTCCCTGAATGAGGATAACAGAGTAGTCAGGGACTGAACCAAGTATGGCCTGGAAGTCCAACTGAAGAGTTTGCATTAATTACTTGGGAGATAGTGAGAAGCAACTGTTCTCCCCAGTCTTGGGTGCCTACCACCTATAGGCTGCACTAAGCCAAACCGCACTGGAGTCCATGGGACCTATCTTATATGGTTACTGTGGTTCATAGACCCACAGAGAGATGATTTTAAATCAAGTTCCTTGGAGTTTGGGTGAAGGATAAAATTGTTCATCCTGTTAGTGAAAAACAAATGCTTTCTTTCTCCTTTCTTTCTTTTTTTATTTTTTATAAAAGCAAAGTTTCTAAACTTTTCCTTCTTTAGCATAAAATTGAAGAGTAAGGCTGTTCATGGGCATCAGTTTGTTTTATTCTGTACTAAACAACTTGATTAAAAAAAATCCATCAGCTGATGCACCATCACTCAGTAATTATTTTTCAGAAACAATTCCCATAATTCACAAAAATTAATGCATCAATTTTGGGGTCATGTTTAAGTTTAAAAATAGAAGTCGAGAGTCTAGGGAAGTGACAGTTGGACAGCCTTTGACGGGAAGAAAATGACCTCCATGCTTAGTGTTTTTCTACAACAGGAATTCATTAATTATTCACAAATTATACAAATGAGATAATTTGGTCAGAAAAAAAGTGATGAATGAATGTTTTTTTCTATTCAGAACATTCAACACAAAGCCGAGATGGTACATTCTCTCACCATTTCTTTAATAAGTCACTTATTCATATATTTCAAGAATGAGATCATTTGGCCAAAAAAAAAAAAATACGATGGTGAAGAATAAATAACAATTGTATTGAATGATCATTTGTGTACGCATGTGTTTTTCCTAGAATCATGAGATAGGAAGGAAGTGGTACTCACTATGATGGGGGTAGACCATGTGAAAAATTAATGACTTAAAATGGAAATGACAGAATTGCAGAGTTGTTTTGGAGAGAGGGAAGGAAGCAGTGGAGCATTAAAAAAAAAAAAAAAGGCAGGTATGCAAGAACTGCGTTTCTGTCAAAGCTTATAAATGCAGCGTCAGAATAAGAGACACATTCCAGAGGCAGGAATCTGAGAGTGGGGCTGAGCAGAAAGGACGAGACAGGGTACTGGAAGGCCTGGATGGGAGAGAAACAAAAGCACAAGTACAGAAATGACGAGCTTGGGGCAATGGCAGAGCATAGGCACCTGGATCCAAAGTCAGAAGGGGAGTAAGAGAAAGTTAAGCTCTTCACTCTCTCGGCTATTTTAAGTTTTTGAAATAAGAAAAAAAAATTATTTGGGTCTGGTCTGTCTGTTCCTTTGTTATCTTTATTTATCAGATTTTGAATATGTAATATAAATCATTGCAGTATAGATATTTCCACCCACAACTGGTGTTCCAACCCCTTATGCCAATAGCCGCTGGTGTACCCAGTAATCAGTGAGTTTACCTGTGGGGTTCGCTGGGCCAAATGCTGGCTGCACATTTCAAAGGGGATGGACTTCGAAGTTAGGTGGAGAACCATGGACATGGGCACAATCCTCACAGCTAACTGAAAGGGGGATGATAAACTGATTCAGGTGGAGGAGACCACTCCGGACCTCAAGAAACTGCCTGCTGCAGCATGCAAGAAACATTTTGCTAATCTAGTTAGGAATGTTTTAGGAGATACAAATTCCACTTTTGTACACCGATTCATACTAGGAAGTTGTCACAAAGTTGTAGGAGCCTCTTTGTGAGGTAGGAAGCATCTCGGATAAACATCCTTTCACAAAAATCTATCAGATAAATGTAACAGATTAAGCTGTGCACTTGAAATACACACCTCTTGAGTGATTTTTCTGGCTTGCCTGATATATTTAGCTGACCAGCAGGAGGGAATATAGAAGAAAGGATAGCAGCTTAATTTAGAAATGCAGTTATAGGAATAGATGAATGACCCCAAGACTAGGGGCTTCACACCTGACTTCTAATATTTCCTATGATATAAAATAACCTGGTGACATAGTCAAGCTACCTCCCTACTCTGAAACTCATTTAACTTATTTTGATGGAATGAGACCAATATAATTAAATTTCTTAGCAGCAGCACCCTTTCATTGAACAAAGCCTGTCTGTACACCTAGCAGCTGATTTCCTCTCTAAGGGGCAGTGCCTCATCATAGACAGTGTCACCCTCCCCTCCCCAATTCACAATGTCCAGAACCAGTCCTGCAGAACATAGTCTGAAAGCCACAGGATTCGATTTTCTGAAGTTCCTAACAGCTCTGATGTTCGTCATTCTCCCAGGGATCAGATGAACCTACTTAAAATACCACCAGAAACACCACCAGAAAACCAAAACAAAACCAGAAACAAGCCCGTAAAAGCACAGCAAATCTTCCACAGTGAAAGGCTGAATGGTTTCTTTTCAAGTTGTATTCCAAACAGCCGAGTCCTCTTTTAAATATTACCATCTCTGGCCACTATTTTCATATATCACATCATTTTTACACTCAGCATTTCAGCTCATGTCATTTCAATTTTGCATTTATTTTCTCACTGACTAAACATGCTACCAGCACTTTTTCCCATTAGAGTCAAAAGAAAAAAAAAGGGGGGCAATTTGAAAATAACATTGGTATTTTTCCAACTTGAATTTTTTTTTTATCTCATGTCACATGTAATGAACATAGGCTGTACATCAATACTTTAAAATAAAGATATGTGGTACATGCATATTTGTTGAACTTGAGGTGGTAATTTAGGGTCTCTCTCTTGGTGATTATAGTTTTCAATCGACCCCTGTGATTTTTCATGATTATTTAGAAAACTGGGGAAGATGGACTGGTCGAGGAAAGCTGGTGCATGCTATTCGGCTAAGCTGGTACTCACTGAGATGCAAGGAAAGAGGGCAAGAAAAGGTGGTAAAAGTCCTGAATAGAAGGAAATATCAGTTTCAGAGAGGCTGGTTAATTTTCCTAAGGTAATAACACTATCATGTGACCATACCAGTTTATTCAGATTTTATTCAGATTCCTATCTGTGAAAGACTTGCTTTTACCACCGTTTAAGGACACTGTTATATCTAACGTCCAATGCTTGCAGTGGCCGAGGAGCCAGCACTGCTGAAAACACACTAAATCAATTACCTCAATGGCATCTTCCAGAAGGCATGCAGAATACTAGCAATGCAGCAGGAAAAAGCAAAGTGAACATGCGGTGCAACAAGCAGCCGGACATTTGGGAAGCAGGAGGTGCCGGTGGGGAGAACACGAGAACAGGCAGCGATGACCCGGACAAGGCTCTCCAGAGGGGCACCCCATTTGAACCTCATGACAGATATCTGAGCCAGATGGTGTCATTCCATTTTCTAGATGAAGAAATGGCAACTCAGAGAACGGAAATTGCTCACTCTAGTGTCTTCTGCTTCGTAAGTGGCAAAGTGGAGACTACAAAGTAGGGTGACACCACCTACTTCAGGTCTCTCTTGCTTGTCTCTGGGTCGCTCTGTAAGTAGTGACTGTCTAGACCTTCTGCCGTTCTATCTTCACATCTCTGTAACACGTCAGAAGCCTTTGAAATGAAGCTATTAGGTCTACTCTTTTTGCTTTTCAGAAGTCAGAAGTGAGGCTTGGAATTGGTACTACTGAATTGAAATGCACGAACTTAAACAAACACAAAAAAATTCACCATCGTGAGTTTACAAGGAAAAGATAAAGCTATTTCCCATTATCGTGCTTCCCTCACTCCTGCCAAATTACGAGTAACTCAGAACTATTTTTTTTTTATTTCTTGAAAAAATAAGGAAATATTTAGCAATAAAACACAGGGTGATCATGCTTATATTCCAGTAATTTTTCTATTTAACCTAGTGGAAAAACTTGCCCCCTTCCTTGTGCAATATTTATGATGATCAATGGCTTTGCAGCCGAGATAGCATTGATTGGACCACAGCAGAGACTCTTTGTTTACTACAATGTTGATTTCAGATACATAGCACATTTGAATGGCTTCAGTCTCTCTCATCACAAATAAACATGTCTTATTTTCGTCGAACCGTTCCTCATCTATCAATCTTGCCTAGGGAACATACTAAGGACCCCCATGTCTGCTCTGAGAGGAGCGAGGACAACCACACCTGCCTCGTCCATTCAGTGTCTCAGAGTATCCAGAGTATTCAGAATCTCCAGGCTCACCGGACGGTCTTTTCTCTGCAACTCTAAGGGGTTTCTGTTCTTGCTGACTAATACAGTCACCAAGAAGGTACTCCAGGAGAATATTACACATGACACCAAGAGACAGGGTCTCGTGCTTTATAAATATTCTCAGAGGTAAAAAGGATCTGAATTATCTTTAAATTTAAGTCACCATATTGATATGGCAAAGAAAGCACTGGCCAGATGGTGCTGAGTATAACGCAGTGACACATAACATCCCCATCACTTTACTAGTTATGAGTCTAAGACTCATGTCTGCTGCTTTGATGGGGATATGATCACACTCTCTGTTAATACCAGAGGGAAGTCAGGTATCTGGCCCCCCGCTCATCGTTTTTCTCCTTCTTCCATTTTTATTCCATGATGGCCTGTACCTTCCTCTTCAGGATTCATTCGGACAATGGCCACTACAAGAGAATCACAATCCCATTCAGATGCTTCTGTGTTATTGAAAACACAAGGAGGTGGTTATACTTTGCTTCTTTTTTTCTTTCAAGAAAAATCACAGAAATTCTAGTTTCCATTGCCTTCTGCTCAGGTTTCTATAAATTTAAAAGGACACTCTCAGACAGGTTTTAGGCTAAGAAAGGTATGTGTTGTTTCTCTCCATGGTGCTTTTCATGTCTCCTCCCTGAGGAAGCTTTGTAGGGAAGGGAAGAGGGACTGGATGTTAACAACCTTTTAGCTCTAATTCTGTATACATTTACTTTGAAGGCATTTCTCTTCTGTCAGAGCCATGGGGCCAAGAGGGAAGTAAATAGTTAAGGAGTGTTTATGGAAAAGGTTATCCCTGTGGAGATTCAATAAATAAATATAAGTCAATGATGATGCTTCCAGTATATAGTTATTTTATATACTTAGAACACCAGAGCAAAACTGCTTAAGACTCACCTATGGGATGACCAGTAATGGGCAACTGTGGGAGCTATGTGTAGTTATAGAAAGAGCATTGGACTGAACGTCAGGAGGGAAGGTTGGCTTCCAGGGTTCTTTCTGTACCTAACCAGGACTCAGGGCAACTCGATTCACCTTTCTAGATCTCAATATTGCTCTTTGCTAAATTGGGGTTGTGGGGTAGTAGGGACTGAATGTTTGTCTCCCTTCCCCACAAATTCATATATTGAAGCCTCCACACCCAGTGTGACTGTATTTGGAGACAGGGCATGTGAGAAGATGGTAAAGGTTAAGTGAATCAGTAAGGGTAGAGCCCCGATAAGAGGAAGAGATGCCAGAGCTTTTCTCCTTGTCATATGAAAACACAGTGAGAAGATGGCTATCTATAAACCCAGAAGAGATCTTTCTTTAGAAACTGGCCATACCAGCACCTTGATCTTGGACTTCCCAGCCTCCAGAACAACGAGAAATGTCTGTTGTTTAAGCCATCCAGGCTATGACAGTTCATATGGTGGGTGAAACAGACTAATACAGTTGTTATGACTTGCTAATTAAAAATGGCATAATGATTTACAGTTTCTAAAGCACTTTTACAGATTTATCTTCTCAGAGAAACTCTGGGAAATGGCAGGAGCAGGATATTATTTTACAAAAAGAAACCCCTCAGACCAATTCAAGGTCACAAGGGTGTGGGGTAGAATTTAGTCAAACTACAAATCTGGGTCTTGAAAGGCACCTCTGGGTATAAATGGCTATGGTTTTCTTGTTTTCAGCATCATTTTGTTGTACATCTATGAATTCTAGTTTTTAGATTTCCAGGTAATGCTTAGTTGAAGAATATAGAATTTATCACGTCATGTATATTTTTTTCCCTTCAGAACTATAATAATTTTTTCCTTTGACCCAGTGGTTCTCAAAGTATGGTCTGGGACCAGCAGTGGGAGCTAAGGACTTAGAAATGCAAATTCTTGTGACCTACCCCTGACCTACAGAATCAGAAATTCTAGGGGTGGCCCTCTTCCTGCCCCAAAACCCATGTTCTAACAAGCCCTCCAGGGGATTCTGAGGCTGCTAGAATTTGAGAACCAATGCTTTGGTCTCTGTACACTTGTTCCCCTTGTAACTGGCTGATATTTGACACCTCCCCACCTTAATGCACCGAAGGATATGCAGCTGCAACTCTGAGTCCTATAATCAACTGGATTCATGACATACTCTGAAAACCACTTTTGAAATGTTTGAACCTATGAGCATATCATTCATATAATTATGATAGTCCATAACTTTGTGTTACCCTTTGTTACATACATCCTTGAAGTTAACTGGAATTTGAAAACATTTTAGAAGAAAAGTCATCTTGGTCCAGTGTATCATAAACCTTGAACCAAGCTGACTCTATTCTAATTAAAAATAGTAATTTAAAATAGAATGAACTTATTATTTTAAGTAGAAAATATTTTTAAACCCTTACTCAAGGCCCTTGACCATTTACTTGCCTACTCCCGTCCCTAAAATCTCAGAAAGCTTCAAAAGGAAATGAATTTGTACATGAAATCTATTCCTAAACAAGATCTACACCCTCCAATCAAGAAAAAACATTTTAATGAATAATAAAAATGATCTGAAATATACTTAGAATTTCTCTTTTAATATTTATTTTGGAAAGCCTAACACATAACTTATTAATTATATATATTTGTGATAATTATATATAATATTGTATAATTATATAACATAAATAATGAAATATATATATTTATGTAAAATAGGGCATAGAGGCATTAAAATTTTAATCTAATGTTTCCTTTGATAGCTTTCCTATGCTCGAAGTTTGAAAACTCTAGGGATTTCTGGTGGAAAATATGGATTCCAATGCCAATGTCATATGCCTATATTTAAATTACTCTGTGTGTGTGTGTATGTGTTGTTATACATGACACCAGTAATTTTAGGACTTTAGCATGAATCTATGAATTCTCTAGAATATTTTCATACAAATTGTAAATCAATTTTGCCAATAACATTTGACACAGAGAGAAGCACAGTATTGCCTTTTAAGATAAAACCTTACATATTTCCAAAATCACTTTTTCTCATGTAGAAATAACATAGAAATCACCTTTTACCCCATTGAATGGAGCGGCAGGGAGAACAAAATCGACATACTCTGTGCTGCTTCTGATATTAATCTGCTTACGTAAGCAAAATTCTCAACTTTCTGTGGAAATACATGTCTTGCAAATCACGCGATGGATAAAACAGCATATAGCTTGCACAGCATTGGAGTGCAACAGTTTCTGGATGACCGATTTAATGAAATTAGTAGACTTCTGCCCAGCACAGCACAGCACTATTTTATCTATCTTCTTTAGATTTTCTTTTGGCAGCACTTACTGAAAAAGCTATTTGCAATTATATGAAGATTGACTAACAAACATCTACCATGTTTCTAAAAAGACATGGAAAGAATAAATCGAACATAAAGATTCCTCCCCAAATATATAATATCTATGAAACTAGGCAATAGTAAATGAATGGGTTTTACACACATAAACACAACACAATTTTAATGATGCTCTCTGAAGCATAGAAAGGATTTTTTGTAGTATTATCAAGACTAGTTAGAGTGTTATCCTAAATATTTTACTTTGAGGTATCAACACTGTCATTGTTTCAACCTAGGATTTGCTCACAACATCATCAGCAAGTAAAGCTTCCCCCAAAGGAAGGACTAGTCTTACTGCCAACAGCAAACATGAAAGCCAACTCATATTCATAATGATTCGTCTTTTAAAACGTGTTTTGACATGAATGACTCAGCAAAGCTGGGTCACTGCCAACTGATGCCAACTGGTGCCGTGGCACTGGGGGAAACATGATGAACTACAGAGGCAAATGATGACTGGGCGAGTCAAATCCTCCCACCTTTGATCCAGGTAAGAAAAGCCTTATTTTCTGCAACAGAAGGAAAGTTGGTTCTCTTAACAGTTAATAAAATGTGTTTGGGGACAACAACATAAATGTTGTGAAAGCTACCATGAGACAATAGAAATGACTCTCTTGGGCTTTCCACTCCAAAGATCTCAGTGTATACTTTTATGGTATTCTGTAACCCCAAATTTAGTTATAACAAACAGAAAAGCTTTAGAAAAAACAAAACAAAACAAGCAACCGTTGAGGGTAGGATGATACTAAGAAAGTACAAAAAAGAGTAAATGTTTAACTTCTACATGATTAAGGAAAAAATTTAAAAAATAACTTTTCATTTTAATAGAGAAATGGATAGGTATGTGTGTTCTCATAATATACTCAATTGTATTTTACTAGTTCATTCACTGGGTGGCTCCCATCCTTCAGTGAGAATGCCAGGCTAGAGATAGGATCTTGTGCTCTAAGTAATTAATATGGCATAGTTAAAATGATAGCTAAAAGGCCAGCAGAGTGCTCCAGTTCCAGCTCCTCTGATCTTATTAACTAAACTGACAATTGGCACTAAGTAGAAATACAGGGCCAAATTCCTCGCCAACCTCTGCCCCCTGCCCCCCAGTTCACTCAGGAGCAGGCGAGTGAAGATAAGGCAAGAAAAAAGAATTCAAAGACAATTTGAGTGGATACTGTAAGATCAACCTGTTTTGTACCTCTGGAGAGATGCTTTGTTTGGTGAGTTTCCCCCAGAAGACCGCTTCAGTTACCTCAGTATTTCAGACCTGAGAAGCAAGTCTCCAACTCAACTTCTTCTGATCGCTCTCTTCTGATGGTTATTTTTCTTTTTTTCAGAAATATACACAATGGCTCCTTTAATGCAATCGTCACGATGCAAAACAAACGATTACGAGATTGTCTAAATTCCACCTGCTTTCCTGTAACTTGCTGATTGCTTTCTTTCTAACCTCTTCATCTACGCAGACTCCTTTGAATTATTTCTCAGTCTCCATCTGAGCTTACATCACCCTCAGACTCGGGTACACATTAAATAGATGTGCAGTTGTCTCCTTGATAATTAACAAAGACGTTAAGAGCCAATGCCAATTCAGTGGCATTAGTTGGATACTTTCCATTACCTGATATCATTGTTTATGGTCTATTAAGCAGTTTTCATTCCACCTTATGGACCCATATAAAATCCAAGCTAGCTGTTTCTCAAATTACAGGCAGTATTGAAGAACATTAAGTAGCTTTTTCTTTTTATATTTTGTAAATAATCTCTAAATTTATTGCCGATATTCTGATAAATTGGGCAATACATATGTTTCCAGCTTCCCAGTTTTTTCTTTTAGTCTTTTACCCCCTCCCCTTAAAGCATACTCATTGTTTTACACTAACGTTAGCTTTCTCACTTTCAAAATAACGTATGTTCTGATTCTTGTTTAAATTTTTTTTTTCCTAAACAAATTATCATTGTATTGATTCATTTTCCACTGGGGAATGTAATTTTCCAAAAGTTCTATTATCTAGTTCTGCTTAATTTTCATCGTTCTTATATACAGAACATGCGTGTTGACAGCATGCACAAGTCAGTGGATCAGAGGGATCATTTGGGGAGGCTTAGCAGCTCTCAAAATCTATCTCGTTATGTACGCCTCTGCCAGACAGGCTAACACAGCCACAAGTGCAGGGCTGAACACTCAAAGGGCTTCGGCTGTCAAAGATCTACAGTGCAACAGCAGAAAATGTACGTAAGCATTCACTTACCTGCTTTTGATCAACAATTATTTCGAGGTCTTCATCACTGCTTAGTTTTCCATATCCTTTTTCTTTACTTTTCTTGTGAAAGAATAATTTTAAATGATCATTTAGTTTCTCTCCATTAATAAGGTTAACTCCCACTTAATTCTTTTTCAAGATAAAAGTCTTAACCTTATTCACTAGTCATAATATATCATTCTTCATGTCAGTCTCTCACGGACAACAGCAAATGTTTTGTTGTTAAATTGCGGGCTTATAATTAACTCATCAAGTATTTCTGCTTAGCTCCTCCCATTCAAATTATACCTTTAATGCTGTTCTGAATATTATGGTTTTTTTTTCAATTCTGTAGTTTCAAAACAGATTCTTTAATACTTTGAGATAGATAAACAATTCCCTTAAGGGTCCCAGCCCATTTTCCTTAAAGACTGAAACTGCACTTAGTAGTTACAGTATGCTTAAGACTTCAACTAGTAAATGTTTATTTTAATCCCTTTTATATTTTAAAGAATAAGACAAGCATTATGCAACTCAGATAATGAATCTTCAGATTTTCTACATTTGCTTATAAATGATGAAAACTAACACTGGAAAAACTAATTCAAATAACTTTTAAAAGATGAGTAAAATAATTTTCAAAATTAGGTAGTTTGAAAAATTGGAAGAATACAGACCATTTAAAAAAAAAAAAAAGCACTTCATTGCATTTTGTCTTTTATTTCCCATCCCCATGACCAAACCTCAGCTACCTTCCCCATAGCAAAAACTGTAAAGTTAGGAAAGGTCATAGATCATTTTAACCATTTCACCATTGTGCTACAGGAGAAAGATAATACGTCTGAGTCTTTCTTTCTCCTAATGCGCTGGCTGATAGGAATACCAGAAATGACAGATTCCTTCTTCATAATTTCAGAAATCATAGCACCTCTGTAGAGGACCAGTAAGAAAAGGAAAATAAAATTCACTACATAGTTAGCTGTAATCCAAGGTTATTATTAAAACAAAAACAAAAAACAATCCTTGCTTTAGGTATTAAATACATCGAGGAGAATTAAGGGAAGTAAGAAGAATTTTTTTGCATCTATTATGCCATATTAGGATCCCCATCTCATCGAGGGAAAAACTGTAACCTCCAGTGAACATGGTATCAATCTGCTTTACCCTGTGGGACACAATTCTTATCTGCTTTTCCCCTTCCTCCCCAATAAATATACCTCCTATTTTTGTGTTGATTTTTTTTCTGTAATAAAGAGAATTCTGAATCTTCAAGTGTTCAGATGCATAAATAAAATTGAATTCTCATTCATATATTAATGAATTTGGCCACCTAGAACAGAACAGATGGCCACAGTATTTCTATTCTTCTTCCTCTCCTCATTTGAGGTTCCATTTCAGGATTGATGGAAAACAAAAAGAACAGAGTTGGTTTCAATCAAGCTGACTTCCTTCCTATCACTTTGTTTTTTATCCTCTTAGTCTACTGGTTGCCATAAGATATTGTCCAGAGACCCTCTAATGCAAAACATTCAGAAATGCCTTTCCAAATATTGATCTGTATACGTACCAAGTAGCTCATTTGCATGACCCGATTTCTGGACAAAAGGACATTAAGTAGAGATGGAATGTGGGTCCTTCCATCCATTTCACTGTCAGACATCCCAGAATTCTTTGCACCAGCGGCAGTGGTTTCATTGCCAGAACTTGCTGACCAAGGAACCACAGATCTTGTCCCGCAACAGTATTTATAATGTATGGCAATAACTGAAGTATCCCTGAATCATTGTCTTGACTTTGTAATCATTGTGAAATTTTTGGCTAGCAGAAAAAAACCACTGAAAGTAAAATTTCTTCCTTTCTAACTAATTTTCATCGTCATACTTCTAGGTTCCCTGGAGGCTGGTCTAGTTTAATGCCTTTGAAAACCCTCCATCTATTATTAATTATATACCTTTTTATATTTCATCCTTCGCATATGGACCCTTCAGCCTCTTTCTCATAAAAGCACTCAATTTTCCCTTTGTAATGCCCCACCCCAGGATTTCTAAGTGATGTACAAATCACTGCTAACTGGTATAACAATGTCGGCATTCACCGAGCACAATTCAAGACTGCAATTCTATCACTACCAAATTCCACCTTTCCAATTTAATCCCAACTCCCTAGCTGATTTAGGAGTGTATTTTCCTGGGAAGAGGCTAGGTCAGGGAAGGAGATTATATGCACAACTACTCTAAGAAGAAGTTGGCATTTTCCAAGAGTGGGAGGAGGCGTTTCGAGCTCTGATTTTGTATTTAAGCCCCAGTCTCCAAACAGCACACAACTCTACACAGAGTCAGAAGACTTACAGCTTTACTCTAGAGTTAAGCAATATTTTCTAGTTCACCCCATAACCCCAGAGGGATTAATCCTTTTCTAAGCCATAATGGTTATTCGCTCACTTACTGCTTATTTCTAGTGCGAGCATAATCCTCTTTCAAGCACACAGCTTCCCACTTGGACTGCTCAGATCCGCCAGCCCAGGCAGAGATCTTCAGCTCTCCTCCCTCCTCCCAGCCAGGAATCCCTGTCTTCTATCTATGCACTTTTGTCAAGCCCAAAAAGCAACTCCATAGCTTCTGCGTGGCCTTTCCCATTAGCCAAAGGACAGAGCTAGAAGGAGAAAGCAAGCTAACCTCTCCACTGCCCAAGCGTGAAGGAGGCAGGACTTCTGTGGGAGGAGAAGCCAGAGGGTAGTCACTTCCTGTGCCCCTCCCACCTCCCCCTGGCAGGCAGGGGCGCTGAGGTTTTCAACTGAGGCAGTAAGTTCAGGCCCTCTCCACCTCAGCCTTAGCACCGTGCCTGCTAAGGCTGCCTGGTCGGTTCTGTGCACTGCTCACCTACATGCAGCTGAGAAGAGAGCGTCAGTGTTAGAGCTAAAATGGTGAGGACTTTGAGGTGGGAGAAGTGAGGGAAGAGAAGCCCTCACTCCTTACGAGAAGCTTTCAGCTCGGGAGAAGCGTCCAATGTCAAACCCTAAATGCAGTATGTCCCATCTTCCCCACACCATTCTGAATCACTTCTGAGTAACTGCAAGGAGATCTACTTAGTTCTTTGTTAGTGCTGATAACTTTTTTTTTTTTTTTTAATACCACTGAATCAGATCTAGAGATTTCTCAAGAATATTGACTAAGAATGGAATATATGAAAGAAATTTTCAAAAGGAAAAGAAACATTATTTAGTTAGTTGCACAAATTAGCCTCAGTTGCAATTTTTGCCTAACTATAGAACAATAACGTAAATAAATACAAAGGTGAAAGATTATGTATAAAAATGCAAACCGGTGCCAGCTACTGTGGAAAATATTATGGAGATTCCCCCAAAAGTTAAAAATAGAATTCCCCTATGATCTAGCAATTGCACTGCTAGATATTTACCCAAAAGATACAAAAACACTGATTTGAAGGGATATATACACCCTGATGTTTATAGCAGCATTATCAACAATAGCTAAATTATGGAAAGAGCCCAAATGTCCATCAACTGATGAATGGATACAGAAGATGTGGTATATATGCATGTAGATATATATATCTACATGCATATATATATATATATATATATATATGAATGAAATCTTGCCATTTGCAATGATGTGGATGGAGCTAGAGAGTATTTTGCCAAGCAAAGTCGGAGAAAGACACATACCATACAATTTCACTCATGTGTGGAATTTAAGAAACAAAAAAAATGAGCATGGGGAAGAAAAATTGAGAGGCAAACCAAGAAACAGACTCTTAACTATAGAGAACAAACTGACGGTTATCAGAGGGGAAGGGGATAGGGGCGGGTTAACAGGTGATGGGGATTAAAGAGGGCACATGTGATGAGCACCAGGTGTTGTATGGAGGGGCTGAATCACTAAATTGTACACCTGAAACTAATATTATTACACCGTATGTTAACTAACTAGAATTTAAATTTTAAAAATTACATATAAATATTAAAAATATTTTTACTATTATTTATTTAATGATGAATAGTAGACCTGAATTTAGTAAAAACAAATGTTACACAAAGAGTATACCATAGAGACAAAAGAAACAAAGACTTCCCTACTCTTTCTGTGCTTGTCAGTATTCAACTCTTCTTATCTTCCTTGTCGTCCATCCCTTCTTCTCCACCACCTTCTTCCCACAGCCTGCAAAACTGCTCAGTTTGCCTCATTTTAAAAGATGACTTCCTCACATCTTCTTTCCCCTAAAGACAATTGTTTAATTTATCTCTTCACTGTCAAACTTGGAAGAGTGGTCTACGCTTCCTAGCAGGCTCCTTCCTTTCTCTTCATTTTTAAGGCAATTACAATCAGTTTGCAATTTCCTGTAATTGTATTCACAGTCGCCAATGGACTTCTAATTATCAGATTCTCTAGCAGTCCAGTTTTAGAGGTAATAGCATGAATTAGGCCCCAAAGCAATTTGTGATTGACCACAGGTGTCAAGATGAATGTAAATATTGCATCTTTCTGTGGTGAAGTTTGCATTATTTTAAAAAGCCTCTCTGCTGTTATTTACACTATTACAGCTATTAAATGGTGTTGCCACCAACTGAATAGAGTCTCGGTGAGAAGGAGGAGGATTGGGAGAAGAGATAATGTGCTGAAAAGATATGTGCTGAGTTTGTGATGTTTTTGGAACGGTCATCTGAGTGGAAAGATCCAGTTGGTCTTTTGGATATAAGCCTCTAAATCTCAGAAGAGAGGTAAGAGCAGGGCATAAAGATTTCAGGGGATATCTAAAATTGCAGGAGCAGGTGAGCTCATTAAAAAAGAAAACAAAAGAGATAAGGACTAACTCCAGCAGGAGTTATTGTTACTGGAGAATTGTTACTTTTAAAGAATGGGCCAAAGAAAAGAACCCATTGAAGGAGGCTGACTACGGGTGGTTTTATGTGTAAGAGGAGAACCAGGAGGACGCAGTCAAAGAAAAAGGAGCCCTCAACAGTGTCAAATGCTGATGAAAGGTTAAGTAAGAAGGTACCCTGCAAACTTCCATTGTGTTGGGCATGCTGGCAGCCATCAAAGACCTTACCAAGAGAATTACTGGAACCAAAATTAGAGTAATTTATGGACTACCCTGGTACTAAGGGAGTAAAGATACTGAGAAAGGTCTTCTTTTCCCTTACAAAAGCTTGAATGAAAAGACAAAGAGGGAAACATGTATTAAGATGGCAGATCTCCTGTTAAGTGTTCTCCCACAGTTTAAAAAAAGGGTGGGAGGGAAGAGAGAACGGAATGAGGACAAATAGAGGGGAAGAATACTGGGAAAATTGTAGTCCTCCCCAACCCCCACCCCACTGGCTTGTGTAAAGGTCCTGAATACTTTTATAGTTCATGAGGCAACTGGTGAAGAAAGTGAAACTGGAGATGCCAGAGAATGAGGGGGTAGAATTCATGAGGCAAGAAAGTGAGAAAAAAAGCCTTTTGGAGAAAAACTGCATGCTTCTCTTTGAAAATTTACAATTATAGGATATTTATTTATAGAAGAAAAATCTGTAAGGATATGTACCAAATATTAAAAGCACTTTTCTCTGGGAAATGGAATTATGCATGATTTATGTGTTCTCTTTATACTTGGGAGTACTCTTTGAAATAAGAATGAATTTCTTTCATAATAAAAAAGAAAATAAACAAAGTGTGATTGCTTGGGAGATCCATAAAATTGCCATAGAAAAGACCCATATAAGTCTCCTTTGCAGAAAAATGACTGGGTCAGGACTTTACCCTTTCTTTATTACGTTTCTGCAGGAATAAAAACTTGTTTTTAAAAAAATGTGGAGATTCATGCAACAATTATTTCTTCTGTCTCTTGTGGCAAGTGTCGTAGTACAGTTATGTGAATGTTTTGTTTATTGCATTTAATATGTCTCTTTCCTCTTGACTCTCCTTTATAATATTAAGCTTCTCAATTCTTTGACATCATTTGAGTCCCATGTCCCTTCTTCTTCTTCTTTATTTTTTTAAAGATCCACAATGTCAGCAGAGCCACAAACACTACTGCTTTGGGAGCCAAAGAAACAATGAAAAGAGAAAACAGGAAATTAGGGAGAAGGAGGTGTTTCTTCCCAAATGCCTGGAATTAGAGCTTGAGAGAGTTTCACTCTACTTAGGACATAAACCTGGACAGACTTCTACATTAAAGGGATAATTTTTCGATCTTTTATTTGTCTTATATATAGAGGAAATCAACTTTCTGAAGGAAAATTGTCATCATTACAGAGAATTATTTGCAGAGGTGCTTGTCTTTCCACCAAGGTTTCTTTAATTTAATTTATTTATTTTTAAAAAGATTTTATTTATTTATTTGACAGAGATCACAAGTAGGCAGAGAGGCAGGCAGAGAAAGGGGGAGGGAAGCAGGCTCCCTGCTGAGCAGAGAGCCCAATGTGGGACTCTATCCCAGGACCCTGGCCAAAGGCAGAGGCTTAACCCACTGAGCCACCCAGCCACCCCAAATTTAATTTAATTTAATTTTAAAACTCAGAAAGCAAAACCATTGGTTCAATAAGCTTCCAAAATAAGAACACTGAAAGTTCTGGATTTGTTGTTCCCCTACAGTGAATTTTGTTGCTTTCATTTGAAAAGCAAATCAGTGAACTCCATTTCTAGCATGAAGTGCTAGTGATAGGTCCTGTCACCAGGATTACGGAAGAGGATTACTGATTAAGGGCTGGTGTTTTTATAGTTCTGTCAAAAGCAAGTGATCAAACAATTCAACTTTTTGGAGGGACAGATCCATGGTAGGATAGGCAATTCCAGTTGCTATTAATCATCACGTCCTCAATTTCATATCCCTTGATCACCAATGTTTTCTGCAAACAAGTTCACTTTACTCCGGGCTACATAGAAAGTATTCACCTCTGAAACATGCAACAAAAGTAGCAAGCCTCAACTAGGCTAGGAAGGTTAATGCCTTCTCAGAAAAGGTTACATATGGTCTGAGGAACAGTGCTTGGGTGGTTTATTGAGATTAAGTAGGCAGAAAACAAAAACTAAGCTTGAAATTTCAGTTATGTCAGATTCAGCAATGTTCCACATTATTTTGAGGACAATAAATAAACTCTTCTTAAATGGCCCCCTCCCCCCGAGTCTCCAAACCAAATAAAACCATATTCAAAGAAAAAACAAAACATGATGTTCTTCACAGGAAAATTCTGAGTTCAATTCTTTCATTTTGAAATTCTTATCTCTACAAAAATAGATATTTTTTCATTTTCTCTACACTTGGTTTTTAAATGTATATATGTAGTGGTATGTAGTACGCAATGACTGATAAACAAAAATTGTTTTCTAGGGTGCCTGGGTGGCTCAGTTGGTTAAGCATCTGCCTTCAACTCAGGATCTCAGGGTCCTGGGATCGAGCCCCACATTGCGCTCCAGCCCCACATTGGGCTCCCTGCTCAGGCAGGAGTCTACTTCTCCCTCTCTCTCTCTCTGCCAAGTAAATAAATAAAATATTTTTTAAAAAATATTTTATTTATTTACTTGGCAGAGAGAGAGATATCACAAGCAGGCAGAGAGACAGGCAGAGAGAGAGAAAAGGAAACAGTTTCCCTGCTGAGCAGAGAGCCTGATGCGGGACTCGATCCTAGGACCCCGAGATCATGACCTGAGCCAAAGGCAGAGGCTTTAACCACTGAGCCACCCAGGCACCCAATACATAAAATCTTTAAAAAATTGTTTTCTGCCCACTAAAGGCAATGTCTGAAGAGCGACATATTTTAATCTACTAGATTTCTTGGCATTATGTAGTCTTGGTACTATTTCCAGAGCAAGGTGAATTTAGCAAGCCGTCCCAGTTGACGTTTTTACCTATCGTCACTCAAGCAGTGGGACGGGAGTGGTTGCAGGTCTAAGATAGGTAAAGAAGCTGAGAGAACTGACGTTAGTTTGGATCCCTGAATGGCAAATGAATTCTACTATCACTTTAAAAAATTTATCTCTCTCCCTTCTCCCCCACAAAGAAAAAGAATAAAAGGGCAAACTATAGGTTCTATATCTTGCCCCTTGGGAAAAAAAAGAAATAATCTAAAACTGAAACTATTACTTGATGTTCTGCTTCTGATCCCTGTTGACATGATTTCCTATTTTTATATGCGTTGGCCTTAGTGGATGGGGATGGAACTGTATTATCCTATCTCAAACACAGCTGTGCTTATCATTGGCCTCTCCAGTGGCTCCTTTTCTCTCTCACTGGTAGTCAGCACACCTGGCCTACACCTGCCACTGACTTCTTTTATATCAAGTGATCAGAGCATGATGATTTTATGTCCTTGTGAAAGAAAACAACGACCTTATTTTAATAAAAATAAAGAGCCTCCAGTTGCTTCTATAAGCTTTCTGTCCCCCAACCATGTTATACCTCTATTGTCATCCATTCTCTAAATGTGCACATTGTTTTGTCACTTTGACACATGTTCAAGAAAAATTTGTTTATGAGATTTTGTTTCCAAGAACAGTCAGTCCAAAGTTTGTGCTTTGGCTATAAAATCCACGCAAAAAGTTCAAAACTGTTTCCCCAGTAAGCTGCATCTATGTGGCTGACTGACTTATAGCCAGCTTTTCTGTTATGGCTCAAATGAATTTTGAGAATCTTTTTCCGTGTAGATCTCCACACAGACATGAGAGACATGACAGTTTAGAATAAATCCCTTCTGTTCCTGAAAACAACATTTCCTAGAGGCATAGCCATTACCTTCACCTCGGGGCTCTTTCTCAGGGCCCTGATAACGTGAGGAATCCTAAATCAACATCACAATTCTCATCATTTCTCTATCAATCTCCATGTGCCTTCTTTAATTCATCCCTTTTCTCCAGTGGCTTATAAATTCACTGATGACAACATTACAAATACGACGTGGCACTCCCTAGAGGGTGGGCAGGTCTGAGGTTCCTATCTATTTTCTTCATGGATAAAAGCTTCTGGGTAACTACTCACTGAGGGAGCTCTTCTAAGTCACAGGGACAAGAAAGATTTGGGGCCACAGACAGCACTTTTATTCAATGGACGTGAAAAGTGAAAAGATTAAAACAACAGAGTCTAAAGGACATGGCTAATTGCATACCCTACTTTATGACAAACATCAAGTAACACCTAGGTTGATACAGAAAGTGTTACTACTAATTAGGGGGAAAATACAACAGTTTATAATTAGAGGCAAACTTCAAATAATTTCATTTATATAAAGCACTGTGACCAAACACATGAATTCAAATATTCTGTGAATTTTTGGCTAAAGTAAAAAGGGGTTTAATTCCTAGAAATTATATATCTGGGCCATGAAGGCAAAATTTATTTGCGAAGATGCATAGTGGTTTAGGCATAGTAGATGCATAGTAGATGCATAGTAGATTATGTTCGACATTCAAGTACTTGAGTTTGTTAAGGCAAAATTATATTAGTTTGGAACAATGGCTGCTTCCTGTTGGTGCATGATCATCATTTTAGCACTAGGGAAGCTAGACTCACTGAGTACGGTCATGTGTTACTATTACAGAAAAAGTAATAGGTCGTGGATTACTTCTGACATTTTTACCAAATTTGATATTTCCATTACTGGAAAAAAGAAGCACAAATGTATTTGAATACACACGGTATCTTGGCAGTTTGGTGATTATTATAGGAAATTCTCTATGACTTTATTGGCTGATAAGAAAGAAGCAGTCTTTTAAAAAAGAACAATTATAAAAACTCTCTTCTTAAGTGATCAGATAAGGGATATGGGAAGCTCCTTTTCATTTACTTATTTATTTATTTTTGGGGGAAGCTTCTTGAATATGTTTTTATTTTTATATAGCATGAGTATGAAGTATGTTCATTTTATTCTTGTGCCTTAAACATTTCATGCATTTTGTAGTTTACAAAACACTGGAAGAGAAGGGCTGATGTATGTGTGTGGGCTTGGGGAACAGGGGCCCAGAAGAGTGAGGAGGAGGAAGTACAGAAGAGGTAAGACCAAAGAGATGGTGGGGCCTTCTAACATCTGAGGGGAGGCTGGTGGGGCAAGAACAGATCTGGGGCTTGGGAGAGTAATGTCAGATGAGGCTAGAGAGGAAGGGGGAGTCTTAAAACAATCACATCTTTATATTCAAGGCAATGAGCTGCCATTGCAGGATTTTAAGCAGGAGAGGGACTTATCAAATCTGCTTTAGGAAACCCCCCTGGTTACAGGATGAGAAATGGAATGGAGGAAGGAAGACAGCAGACAAGGAGAGCAACTGGGGGTGACTGAAGTGGTTGGTGGGTGACAGGCATGGAGCCTGTTTAAATGTAAGTCGAAATAGCTGATCACACCCCGTTTTATTAAGACATGGTAATTCATCAAACTGTATCATGAGATTCCTTCTTCATCACTGGTTACTGTAAGTAATACAAGCATCCATATTTTCTGTAGTCAGGAATTAAATGAGCAGCAAATGGGCCTACAGCTGACACACTCTAGGCACTCATGTAACTTGGTAATATGTAAAATCATTTTAGGAAAAATTTGATGAAACAACAACAAAAAAAGCTTTTGAGAGATACAGAGATGGATTGATAGGTAGAGACCAGATATAATGTACTTTGAATGAATTAGGAAAACATTTTGTACCCAGCAAAGGATACGTATTTTTGCATTCTGTAAAGTCCTAAAGCAATATCTAAACTTTACTTGTTTCTTGTTATTGGACAAAAACAAAGAGAGTCTGTTTAAAAAAATACAATGTGAAATTGTTCAGTGCTGCAGAACATCTAAAAGGGCTTATTGTGATTTTTGACATCTTGATGCAAACCTAAGAACTGAACCTCCCAGGGAATAATAAAACATTGAAAAGATGTATACTTACTCAAGTGTATTTGGGATATCAACAAGCTTAATGTGTTTTTAAAAGAATTGAAATGGCATATTTAGAACTTGGTCTAAAAAAAAAAAAAAACAGTTGCTACCATTGCAATTCACTTGTTTCTAACTTGTCAGAGGATAACACTTTATAATTGGGGAAAGCTGGAGTAAGGTAAGGTAGGGTAAGGAAGAATCAACCACAACATTTATCTTCTTGCTCAAAGTCTAGAGATTCTTGCTACTTAACGAGACATTATTTTGTTTTGCTATTCAAAATAATTTCATGCAAATATTGAAGATATTCAGCTACAGGTAAGCAAACATCAGAGCTACAGACTGAACTTCTTTCTTCAAAACTGTAGCATCCCAGTGAGTATAGAGGACGGCCGAAAGTCTTCTTCCAGTTTTAATCTTTTCATTTTCCATTTTTTCCTCTTCAGGAATCAAACCTCAAATATCAGATGCTTCTATTATGGAGGTCATCACAAAATTTTAAAGAGAATGAGAAAGACTTCTTGAACAAAGAGCTGAGAAATTTTAGTGATGAAAAGACTGAAACTCACTCATATCGACTTGATTGAAAGCACTCTAAGGGTGCCTTTGAAGACTCATCTTACAATCTCAGATTAATGCCCCAAAGTGAATAATACATTGATAATATATTCCTGAGAGACAGAAGAATGACTGATGCTAAATGATTAAATAAATCTTTGGAAGTAGATATACACTTTAACAAAGAGTCTTTAAAAACTCCTGCAATCTTAAAAAAAACAAAACAAAAAACCCACAACTTTGGCACTCTCGTAAAACTGTCGGGGGTAGGTGAATGTGAGAGGTTTAAAGAGAAAGGAAGCAAAGCTTTCATGAGGAAGAGCTCAACTGCCATGGATAGTATATTGTCCCAAATGGAACAAGCTTTTTAAAGTTATAAAAACATCTTCTCCTTAAAAGAAATGCTAAAAAAAATTATTTTTAAAGTACAGAGGTGTGCCTATCACATTGTTGGTGCTCAGTAAATATTTAATGAAATACTTTCACTTTGTGGCAAAAGAAAAAAAGATTAATTGTTCCCATTACTTCTAACCCTTCTTAATCTCTCTAGTTGATGTCATTCCTACAAAAGTTTACACACCTATACATATGTAAGTATATGTATAAATATGTTTCATATATACATACTTATGTATTTTAATGACATAAATATAATTGTAGTACAAATACCAAACTACTCTTTTTACTCAACAGTATATTGTAAATATCTTTTCATGTTAACACACATCCATATCTACTTTACACATCCCAATCTACTTCATATTAACAGTTTTTAATTAATAAAATTTAAGAAATCCTGGAAACCATTAGAATGAAGAATGCATTTAACACTTAAGAGAAAATAACACATAAGGACTGTCCATAGAACCCTGATGGTTTCTGAGATCCTTTCAGGTGGTCTGTGAAGTCAAAACTATTTTCTAATAGTACTAACACATTATTTACCTTTTTGCTATGTTGACATTTGTATTGATGGTGCAACAGCAGCAACAGTGGGTAAAACCATTAGCACCTTTAGCATGAATCAAGATGGTTGAACCAAACTGTACGAGTTGGGAACAGGACTGGCCATATAAAAATAACTGTAATATTATTTTTACTTAAAAATGATGGACTGATAAACTATGCTTACACAAACTTAGGAACCTGACATTTTTTTTCCTTGAAAATAAATGAAGAGAGATTTTCATTTCAAGGAAAACAACCAACAATATTTGTTGCCAAAATGCAGATTTTCCATGAAAGCTAGAGTTTTGAAAAACACATCTGCCACGGTCAGCTTGATAATTTCTCAATAGTTAAAGATGTTTCTGAGGAGAGCAGTGATATATATGAAGTATTTTTTGATACTGTATAATGAAGTATGGCAACATTTGAAGATATGGAGAACTCAGTGAACCAATATTTTCCAAATGACCAATGCATGGCATGTTATTAAAACTATGCATGAGTTAAAGATCCACTCAAAATGTAAGGAAAACTGTGGATATTAATGTAAAAAATATACAAAGTTCACTGATATCACTTCAGATTTTACACTGCTACTACACTTTAAGAAATATCACCTGTTAAGTTTTGGTATAGAACAAAATAATACCCACAAGTGTTTGGAAAGGCTATGAAAATACTCCTTCCTTTCCTACATGTATATTTTTATGAAGATAGATTTTTCTTCTAATATTTCAACCAAAAAGAAAAAAACTGTGACAGATTAGGTGTAGGAACAGGTATGAGAGTTCAATTTTCTTCTATTAAGCTCTTCTATCAAAGATACTTGCAAAAATGTAAAATAATGTCAAATTTCTCACTAAAATTTCTAGTTGTTTTGAAAAGAGAATTTTTACCAAAAATGTTATTGGTGTTAGTATGTAATATGTTTTATTGCTGTTTTTAAAAGATTAATAAATATATGGTTAAAATTTTTTTAGTTTTCTTTTCTAGCACAGTAAGTGCCAAATGGGGTCATAATCCACATAAACAAAATTTTCCTTAATACTTTTTAAAGAATACAGAATATAACCACTGTTATATTAGAAAGACTATAAATTTGTTCTGAGGTGGTAGAACACTCTGCCCTTCGAAAATTAGTTTTTATTCTCCTTGTCAAAGCCAATTTATTTCTTTTCAATTCTGGTGGAAAATTCCATAACAGACCATGTCAAAAATTATCCAATTAGTCTTATGACTAATTTCATTGTGTGTTACTTAGTATATATCTGGGTTATATTTAATGATTATAATTTTGGGGTTTACAAATACTTAACATAGCTTATAGCCTTTACTTTTCTTTGGCCATTCCATGAAGGTAGGTCTTATTCTCCTTAAAGCTGAGGAGATGGATAATGAGAGACAAAAAGGGCTTTGTCCATCTAGAAAGTGCTAGAACACAGAATCAAATTAGGTCTGCTGACCTTATGTTCCTCTGCTCTTTTTGCATCTTTGGAGGGAAAAAAAAGCCTTCTGGTTATCATCAGCATAGACTATGCATGTTAGCTCTTGTACATTAGAAAGAAGGGCTGGATATTTTGAGTTTGGTCAAGGTTCTTAACTCCTCCCAGCCAAGGCATGTGCAATAGAGTTTTAAATATATTAGACGCTGTTCTTTTTATTTTTCCCCCTTAGCATGGCAGTGTAACCCTGCACAAAGCCAGAGTAGCTTGAGTTTCACCCAACTCTTAGGTCAAATATGAAAGGGCTCAATCAATAAGACAGAAATAGGTGAATGACATACAAAAAAACTCTAGAACAATTGCAGGCCTGAACAACAGAACAGTTTCCAAGTCAGAAGCTAGAGGTCATTCTATATATGCTGCTGACCTATACCTCAACTTAGCATTCATATTTAGAGGTGACCAGATAGGTCAGTGTATCCCTTTTCTGCTTACCAAGACTGGTCTAAACCAGACAACATTCCATTTCATGGCTTCTTCCCTATCCCCATCTCAGGCTGCTGGAGCCACATGATAAGACTTGAGAATCCAGGCAAGTTCATCCAATCTTAGTTTTAAAACCCATTCTCTCTGTTTTCCTAGTTTTGGTCCTGTTGGCTCCAGACCTGGAGCTCCTCCCTACCAACTTCCTTCAGAAAGATGCACCATTTAGATGCATTATTTAGTATTTCTCTGTGGTCTTTCTGCCCAACCTCAGTCCCATTTTGATCGTACACAAGGCAAAACTGCTTCTTAGCCCTACTGGCAGATGCAGGAAGATTCAGCACTAAAGGGCTAAAAAGAAGTCCCACAGGATGAAAGCATGAGTGAGACTTTCTGGTGGTTCCTGTAGAACTCTTCAACTACCTGATGTTCAGGACAATGCTGGTAAGATGTGGCTGGGTATGGACATACAAGATGAGCCAGATTCTGGCGGTTAAGGGATGTAAGAATTTCTGGAAAAAGTAGTTCATTAGCAGAGAAATGTTAATGTATTAATTTATCCTAACCACAGTACATGCACATATTGATACCAAATAAGAATAATGATTGTAACCGCTGGCAATTATAGGAACAATATCATAACTTTTTTCTGTATAAATACGACTTCATGCAACAATAATAAAATGATAATGACTCATTAAGAATTTCAATTTGTTATATAAATTTACCTTGGGGAAGATGGTTTGCTATTCATTAGAATTAAGACTTTATATATGTTATCTCATTTAATTCTCATAATACCATGAGTTTGTTTATATTATCTTAGTTTTCAAGTAAGGAAATGGAAAGTCCTAAAGGTTCAGGACTTTTTTACAGGGTCATGTCCAAAGTCACAGGACCTATAAGTAGCAGAGCACAATTAGAATATCAGATTTTCTGATCAATCCTAAGGGTTGGATTCTTTTTAGCTCAGCCCCCTGTCTCCAGCATATTTCCATGTGACTGACAGCTGGGAAGATATAAGGCAAAAATGCATATTTGATTAAGTAGAAAAAGCAAAAATTTAAGAAAAGTCAACATCTTTTTAGTGCCTTTTTTAGACAAAAATCCAACTCAAAGACATGTGCTGAAGAGGTAAAAGGTGTGTCCCTGAGGTCACATTGCTTGGGTTAAAGCCACATCTACCATGTACTAACTGTATAGCTTTGTGCAAGTTATGTAACTTTTCTATGCCTAAGTTTTCTCATTTGAGAACAATAACAGAACTTATCTCCTTGAGTTGTTGAGGGAAAAAATTAATACATATAAAGTGCTGAGAACAGTGCTTGACACATTTAATACACTCAGTAAATATTGGCTATTATTAGCTGTTATCTTTCTCTCCCTCCTCTTCTTCCTTCCCTCCTCCCCTTTTCTTCTCTCCCTCCCTCCTTTTCTTCCTTCCCTCTTCTAACAGGTTGAGTTGACAGTCTATAAGCCACGAAGCAATCTTTCTAGCAAGATGGCAAGACTCACCAAAGATGTCTCAGAAACTCAATCTTGAGGTTAAAAAGAAATTTTTTTTTGACTGGGATTTAAAAATAGAACCTGGTGAGAAGCAATTCTTGCTGTGTCAACTTTTAGAAGGCTGTACTGAGAAAACCCAGCAGAGCTTTATTTTAAGAAGACCCTGAATGGCTTAGCTGCAGTTCATGGGCACATCAAAACATCCCCTTGACGATAGGCTTTCCTGTGAACCTAAAACCAAGGAACATGAAGAGTTCTGGCCTGACCAACCTCCCCTCCCTTACAAAAAGCCGACTATACTGAACTCAGGTGCTGCTGTCAAGTAACTGGAGCAGAACCCCGGCAGCGAGCCTTCGTTGCTAACCCTTTTCAAGTTCATCTCTTTGTTAAATCTACTTTTAATAAAAACTGGATTTTTTTATAGTATGTTTCAGGGATGGTGCAAAATATTAAGGATACAGAGGAAGCATGCCTACCAATGCTGGATTTGGAAAGTAGGTAGAGAAAGACTTTTGGTCTTGTCAACATTTGGGTCCTAGCCTTGTATTTACTACCTTTTTTTTCCCCTAGAGGGCTTATCACAACTCTTTTGACCTTTGTTTCCATTTTCAAAGTCTGGGTTTGTACCAGATGATCTTTAATGTTGTTAATTCATTCTATGATTTCTTTTTAAACTATTGTGAAGTCAGTTAATTAGTAATGATGATTAAGAAAGGACAACTGTTAATTAAAGAAAGAATCTAAGCCTATAAAATATGACATTAATTCAAATACTGAGGAGGACTTAGTGCCTTCTCCAAGCTGCTATTCATTTCTATCAAAATCAGTTTTTCCTAGCCAATTGAAAGTGCCACAAGAAGCACAAGTCCCCGTTCTGAAGCAACAGATAGAAGTAGTTGAAACTGGAAGTGAAAATATGTTTCTCCAGGAAGAATATGTTGGGGCTCAATTGTCTTTATGTGTACGTGTAAACAACTGCTCAGAAAAACTAATTAGGACATAAGGTATAGAATTCACTGAAGGGAGTGAAAAGTGGAGACACAAATGTATTTAGGAGCTGAATCACAGGTAATAAGCCTGAATGAAGATATCAGCAAAAAGTGCCATGGCCTGGCAAGTTGGTATTTATGTAGTAATTAACTTGGGTATATATTCTTTATGCTATTTTAGGAGGTTCTTTATTGAAAAATCAGTAAAACACCATTTTCAAGATAAAACTTTAAAAGGCAAGTACACGAAGAATGGGGGATGGACTTAGAATGCTTTTTCTGGCATTTGTCTTGGAATTGACTAAATTCACTGACTTTTTTTTTTTTTTTTTTTTTTTTTTTTTTTTTTTTTTGCACAGGCCTCCAAGGAAACCAGTAGAACATAGTGGTAAGGATAAATTTGAGAACTGCTGCCTGGCTCTATCCACTATATGCAGCCAGGGACTGTAGCTCATGCTTGCCTTGTCTGTCTAACAAGCACAGATGTTGTTTCTGATACAGAGCAGGTACTCAGTAACTATTCGAAGTTAATTATGTGATTGATAAGGACCAGCATTCTCCGATTCCCAGCTTAGGTAGTACTGTTGCATTGGTGAAACCAACGGAATTAATCTAGACCAACTTGTCTTTCTAGGTCTCTCTTCTCTTTTCCACCATTGTACTAAAAGTTAAACTTTCAAAAAAATGCATTTGAATTTTTAAAATCACATTGAACAGTTATACTAATTTGTATGCTAATATTAATATTAAAGATGAAACAACTGAATTACACAGAAAGGTGAAATGTTCAAAACCAAAATTAATAAAAAGAAGATAATATATGTCCTTAAGAACATATCCCATAATATTTTCCTTTGGGTTCATAAATTCAACTAAGAAAGGTACCCCCTTCTGCCCTCACCTCACAGTTTCTTCCTTTTATTTATCAAGTTCCTAATATGTCTGAGTCATGGTGCAACACTCAGGAGACACAGAAATGAATTAGACCAGTACCCTATCCTCTGCAATCTCACTATCTAGATAAAACTATTTCCAAAAATTTCCCATTTCACTGTATTGTCAAGAGATTTTCAGCAGTCATTACAGAATTATTTCTTGTGGCTATAATCTTTTAAAATGCAACCAAATCAATTTAAAATATGTTGTGCTTGGCATTATAACAATGTAAAATTTAAAATACACTTTAAATTTCTGTAATATTTAGACCTATACACCACATATTTCAATAACACATCAGTGTTTACAAAACTCTTTCAATCATCTGTTTAATATTTATTGAACATTTAGTCATTTTGTCCTAATGATAACCCTTCGAAATCATAATAATAACTAACATTATTGGGTATTTATGATGGGCCAGGCCATTCTAAGTGTTTTACATATATTTACTCATCTAGTTCTCACTATAACCATATGAGAACTTTATTACCTTCATTGTACAGATGAGGAAACTGAGAGGAGAAGTTAAGTAGCTTTCCCAAGGAAGAGCCAGGGTTTGAGTCTACACAAATGCCTAGACCCCACTCCCAGAGATTCTGATACAATTGGTCTATAGTGGACTTCAGGGTCAGTATTACTTCAAAAAGATAATCATTCGATTCCAATGTGCAGCTAAAGGTCGAAAACTACTTGAGTAAAGCCAGTGTCCCTAAGTAAGCAGTGATTTACAATCTGAATAATTGCATTTCTGACTAATGTAAGAAATGATTAAATTTAGGGCAATCTAGATCAGTCCTTAGACCCCATGAAATCCAAGAGTCTACTGTATTAAGGAATTGGCTGAATTACATAGGGCAGATTTATTAGTGTCTGCAGCGGAGAAGTAAAGCACTGGGACAAAGTGAGCTCATGGCCCATTAGCCTGAGTCTGTAAACTCAGCTACTCCCTGTATTACAGCAGTTCAGCAAAATACAAACTGATACACTGAAATCACTTTTGACACAAATTTCTAAATCTGGGGCTGTGTAGTTAAAAGATTTCCCTCATCTGTTGCACCATAAGGTATAAGGGTCAAGTATAATCCTCACCGTAGGCCTGATTGAGGTAAAGCTAAATGAAGTCAGCTGGATAGAAAACTGGAGCTTGGAAACTTAGGTAGAATGCCAAACAAAACCTGACCGTGTGGCAGGATAAAGTTCAGAGAGCACACAGAAAAGTAGATATCATCAGGAAAAACCCATGGGACAAGTGAATAGGCAAGATTATGGAATCAGGATTCAGATATGGGGCAGCCAAGATTTCTTGGGACTAAAGTGATTCTTACCTGTTTCCTATTTGAAGAACTGTGGCCCGCTTTCAAAAGCTTGCCTTTGCTAACTTTAAAACTTAGTGGTTTTACCTTTGAGGCCAATAGGTTTATTTATTTTAAATTTATGATAGAGTGAGAGAGTTTACCTTAATTACACATCACAGTAGAGTACTTGGACAGACCAATGTACCCTAGACCAGTTTAGTCCACAGAGGCCTAAGTGGTATTTTTGGATTTTTTTTTGTCTTGAGCTATGTGGATGAACTTACTACACATCAGAGTGATTGAGCTCTGGCAAACTGAGTTTAAGGTAGCCATGATTTTTGAGATATGGCTTCCAATTTAATTATTAAATGACAACCAGAGCTACCATTTTTCCTCAGGCCATCACACATTCTATAAATGAGGTGTCCCTCATACCACAAAATTTTATAAATATTTTGAACTTTTAATCCCCACTATTCTACTATTCTAACAAGATGGCACCTTGTTATGAATAATTAATCAAGGATCTTCATATAAAAACAATTTTTACGTAGTCATCCTAGCATGAAAATTCAGTATTTTGGGTCTGGCATAATAAATGTATTCTTTAGAAAATCTTAGAAAGCATAGATACTTTATAGATTACATAAATAATTACCACAATCTAGTAGGAGAGCATGATAACACCTTAAGTGGGACTTTCTCCACTAATCATTTGCTGCTTTAAACAGAGCTGGTATATTTTCAAAGATTTTGGATCATGGAAATGATTCATGGGGAACAGTGACTTTTCCGGTAATAGTGACCTTGACTATGGAAAACATTCCATGATATTATTTGTAAAAAAAAAAAAAAAAAGAAAAAGAAAAGAAAAGTAGTCACCTTAAAAGAATGCCATAAAATAATCAAAATTTACACGTTTTTCACATGTACATTTCAACCCTAATGATAAAAATGTGACTCATGAATCATTATAAAAGGTGCCTTGAAGTTAAGAGTATGTTTTTGGATATTATAAAATCACATTTTGTTTGCCACTTTTTGATCAAACTCTTACCATGTATTTCCCAACATTCACATGGAGGACAGCTACTATAGTATTAACTATGGCTTAATTAAGCTAAAAATTACATGTAGGTGCTTTGGATAGAGCTTTATTATTATTTTTAAGATTTTATTTATTTATTTGACAGAGAGATAGAGAGCCCGAGTAGGCAGAGTGACAGACCTCCACTGAGCAGAGAACCCGATGCGGGGCTCAATCCCAGGACCCTGGGATCATGACCCAAGCCGAAGGCAGAGGCTTTAACCCACTGAGCCACCCAGGCACCCCTTTTGTTTTTATTTAAATTCCAGTTAGTTAGCATGCAGTTTAATATTAGTTTCACGCATATAATTTAGTGATTCAACACTTACATACAATGGTTCTCACCATAACAGGTACACTCCTTAAACCCCATCACCTATCACCCATTGTGTTGCTACAGACAGTCAATACCATTTGACCTTGTGCCAGTTACTTAATGCACTTGAACCTTAGTTTTCTTATATGTAAAATGACTGGATCAGATGAGATTATTTCCAACGTCTTCCAGCTTCAGCAGTCCATGTGTCTATGCTTATAAAAGAATGTTTCTTTGGCAATAGCACCTAGTAATTTCATATAGATACTATTTTCAATCCTTTTCAATAGAGAAAAGATCTTGGCCCATATTTTACTTCAATATATTCCCTACATTTTAAAATAACATTAAACTCTTTTTTATTCCATTAGTTTCTATTTCTCATCATATGCTGTCATTATGATACTATCTAAGCTGTTGATTGTTAGTACCAATAATTTATTGAGTGTCTACCTCATCTCAGGAATTCTGTTCAGCACTTTACTTACATCATTTCATTTAATTTTAACAACCTCCTAGGACTTTCATAATACTTCCTTTATTAATGAGAAAACAGAGGTAAAGGTACTGGGTCCATTTCCATGAGCTTACTCGGTTAGTTTCAAAGCTGAAATGTAAACCCATTTGTTTCAATCCTGTTTTATGGCCTATTTTTCAGTCAACTTGTTTGTTTTCTTATTGTTGAGTTTTCAGAGTTCTTCGTATCTCTGGATAACCGTCCTCTATCAGATGAGTTTTTTGCAAATATTTTCTCCCAGTATGTTGTTTTAGTCTCTTGACTTTATCTTTTGCAGTTCTTAATTTAAATGAAATCCAGCTTATCAATTGTTTCTGATATTGCCCATTTTCTACTGAGTTCTTTGATAGACACTTAAGTGATAAAAAAGGGATTATAGTATATATACAATTTTGTAACTTGCTTTTTAATTTAATATACTAATGAACTTCCTTCCTATAAATATGTGTGTTTTCACAATGTCATTTTCAATAGCTGGGCAGTGTTACATAGTTTAACGTTAATCGTGCATATTTTAAGTTTTTATTAAATTTTATTGCTGTTATTGTTCATAAAATAAGGCTTCAAACCATGATCTTGTAGCTAAACTTATGCGCAAATTCTTTGGATGGTGGTCGGTAAATAACATTTGTTCATTTATTTTTTATTATGTTTTCAAGCAATGATATGTGAACTTGATTTCAAAATATTAATGTTTTGGGGCACCTGGGTGGCTCAGTGGGTTAAGCCTCTGCCTTTGACTCAGGTCATGATCTCAGGGTCTTGGGATCAAGCCCTGCATCGGGCTCTCTGCTCAGCGGGGAGCCTGCTTCCTCCTCTCTCTCTGCCTGCCTTTCTGCCTACTTGTGATCTCTCTCTCTCTCTGTCAAATAAATAAATAAAATATTTTAAAGATATTAATATTTTAATAATTTTAAATTAAGTATTTTAAGCATATGTTATATAGCATATACATAAATGCTTGGGCATAAATGCTTTAATGGTTTTATAGCATACGTACTATTTTTATATTCCAGTCTTTATTTTCTTGCCTACTCCTCCTGGTTCCCAATATATTATCACTCTACCCATTTCATGCAAAGTAACAATATAATATATATTTTCTTTATTTCAACCACAGTCATAGTCAAATACCCAAATTTATAGGTAAATACATTTAATTATATACGTATATACATTAGTTGGGATTGTCATTGCTTTATGATTGCCATTGTTTTATGAATATGTGATATTGTACTTCTTTCTTGGTGTCTTGTTTTCTTCTTACATAAATATCTCATAAACAATCACCTCAATCAACCTTCATAGCTCTATGTCACTCTTTTTTAATGCTTGTGTATTATTCTAGGCATGGATGCCCCAGGACTTTTTCAGTCTTTTTTTAAATGGGCATTCGTTTGGTTTCCTTTCTCCCCCAAATCTGAACAATGCTGTAATTATCCTTGTGCATTTTTTCTTAAGTCTGGTTGTTTTTCTGTGGGACAGAATCCTCGGAGTGGGATTGCTGAATAGAGAAATACACATACTTTTGATTTTAAAATAGATATTGTTTTAAATTTTTTTCCTTGGACTGGTGGATATAAAGTGATATCTTTCATTGCATTTCCCTATTAGTTTATTTGAACATGTTTTCATATTTGTTGCCCATTTGAAGCCTTTCCCCTAGAAAAGTCCCACTTGCATCCTTTGCGCAGTTTTTAATTGGGTTTTTGGTCTGTTTACTGGCAATTTGTGAGAACTTTTTGCACAGTATGGCTACTGAGCTTTTGTTGCAACTGTGTTGCAAATACAATTTTTCCAAACTGCTGCTGTCTCTCAATATGATCTTTCTTTGGTGCATATTCTTATTTTTTTCAAAAAAAATTTACATTAGTTTCAACTGCTGAAAGTCAGCTCCCCTAGAATTGTGGAGAGACCACCTAACAAAGTATTTACAAGAGAAGACTGAGATAGCAGTAAACATAATGAAACTCTTCCTTTCAGAAAAGTTTCACAAGTATAGTCAATACTCTTGCTAAGTCAGAGAACAATTGCAATAGATATATAGAATGTCCCACAGGGATCTAAATTATCTTATATTTTCGTAGCATGTTAAATCTGGAAGGGATCCTAAATATTATTTTTGGATAAATCTTCATTCATTTCACAGGCCAGGAAACAATGATAAATGAGACCAAAGAGTTTCCCTTTTCAAACACAGAGAAGAGTGATATAAATCTAATCCATTCTGGGTTATTAATGGAGATGTAAACTGAAACAATTCAGGTGAGAGTTTGGGGCCTGGCTTCATATGCCCTATTGAGACTTCTCTAAATAAAGCCTGAAATCTTAGCAGCTCTGTAAACAAGTTGATTCAGAAAACTGTCTCCAAAGGGAGCTTAGCTCATTCTATTCTACCATGCAAAACACAGAAAACATCTATGTCTTAATCCATTATTAGAACGATCTGTACTATGCCCCATGCTTATCTGTTTTTGAATAAGGAGTATATTAGGTTTTTTAAAGGACTGTCCTATTTCTGTGGCTCAGACAGTACACTAAAAACAAAAAACAAAAGCAAATTAAAAAAAAAAAAAACTGCCATACATTTTTATACCAAACTCCAGTGAGCCAAGATATAATACTTGATCAAATTTATATTATTGATATTTTAATCCTTTAAATAAAGTGCCCAAGCTTATATAAGCTGGAAAACTACACGTTTGCATCTTTATTATTAGAAAGGTTTAAAAAAATATAAACTTCAATAAAAATACAAACTTTTCATATATGAAAGCTCCAGAGTCCTCAACGCTTTGATTCAAGTTTAGTTATGATATAACCTTTTTTTCTATTTGGAAGATATTTTTACATATTTTATATAGAAGTGTTGTGAACTTAACCTACAAGTTTTTAAGAACAAAAGGCAACTAAATAATTACATCTTACCTAATGCTCCTTAAAACACTACTTTGGCTCTCTTTGATTACCAAAGTGATATTATAAGAGAAATTGAATTTCTTCAAGTCTAATACAAATCTGTTGTACAAATAAGCAAAGAAGGCACAATCATGATTTGAATTTACAAATAAGGAATTGTGGTAATGCTCTAGTGAGTGCCTGTGACCACTCTCTTATCCCCAACAATATCTCCCTTGACTAATCTATACAGGGAATCTAATATTTTTCTCTTCATCTGACAATTTCAGTTATGAGGAGAGAGTGCTATTTGAAATAGCCTTTCTAATTTGAAGGCAGTATTATTTGAATAGTAGGAGTTTAGAAAGGTCATCCTGTAATTTATTTATTTTTTTGTTCTTAAACTGAATAAACCAGCTTGGCTGGAAAAATTGAATCCTGAACAGATTACTAGTAAGGTTCCTACGGTCCTGAAATTTGACGTTTATAGAGATCTCTGTTCTAGCTGTGTAGATGGCCAAATTTAGTAAAAGCATTTTAGATTACATCATCACAGTTTTATATGCACAATAGGCAAGACAAATTCATCTTTCAGTTATTAAGAATATTTACGACATGGTAACCTTTTGGTAAAATTTGGAAATAAGATAGAAAGGAGACTCAAACTGCATGTAAAACTTTTCGTCAAGCTGAGGGAACTTTATCTTGTTCACATAACATTGAAATAATATTCAAAACAACTGGTATATTAATATGAATGAAATGCTATCAGTTCTATACGGGGACCCAAACACATACCAGACAAAATGAAATGGAAACTTGCTACAGAGCTGTCTAACTAGATGCATCAGAACTGCCTAGATTTTTGTTAAAAAAAAAAAAAAAATGACATTCCTAGGCTCCACCCAAGATACACTGAAGTCAAATCCCTTGGGATGGGGCCCAGGGAATTGTGCTTTCGAAAGCACTCTGGATGGATTCAAGTTTGAACAACACTTACTTGGACAAAGCAGAACATCTAGTGGACTTTGATCTGATTCACTCTATAAGAACATGAATAAAAGAAATGCAAAATATGGACTAGAATTACTTAAAATTTAAGATTTTCATATGAATCTGACTAGTGAAAATCTACTTAACATTTTTTGTAAATTCAGGATCTAGAACACATTAAAGTAACTTTATGAAATCTGCCAAAAGTTTTTTTTTTTTTTTTTTTTTTTTAGGGAGGGAGAGGTGAGGGGAGGGGCTGAGACAATTTTTTTTTTTTTTTTTAATTGGGCTATTCATACATACTGGTTTTTCCCATTTCTTTCTTTCTTTTTTCTTTCTTTCTTTCTTTCTTTCTTTCTTTTTTTTTTTTTTAAGATTTTGTTTATTTACTTAAGAGAGAGAGGGAGAGCAAGCTAGTGTGAGCCAGGTCAGGGGCAGAACACCCCGCTGAGCAGGGAGCCCAATGCAATTCTGGTCTCCACCCCACGGTCCTGGGCTTATGCCCTGAGTGGAAGGCAGATGCTTAACTGACTGAGCCACCCAGGCGCCCCTGCCAAAAGCTTCTAAAAAGTATTTTTAAAATAAAATTTAGCTCATGAACTTATTTTTCTTATGTTAGTGTTTAAGCATAATATAGTAACATTTTCACAACATATAACAAGAAGGTATAATCTTTCTGAATGGAAGAGAAATCATGTATTAAAAATACACACCCAATGGTGAAATCCTAACAAATTACTGTACATCAAATTACTACTCTTAGAACAGAAAAATAAAATAAAAAATAAGTAAGTGTAAATGAATTGATGAGCCTTGGTTTACTCCTAGTACAGGTAAGCTTTCCTTTCTCATCTGTTCAAAACGGAAATTTTTACAAATGTGCTATGTCGCTATTAGACATGCAATACCTAGGCATATGGGCATCCATTTTAATCACGTTTATCGTTGAGAAATTTCCTGCTATTGTTATTAATTCAAACTTATTCAATACAACTTCAATCAAGTGACACGAAAATCTAACCAGCTTTCACTTGAAGTGATGTTCATTAACGGACTCATTGCTCTCAGGTTGTTCTGTGCTTCAACCTTGAGTAATTAACGCAACCTCTCTGCTTTAATTGCTAATCCTTCCCTTAATGGCAGTCTATGACATTTTTAATTAATTACTTCAGTAACCTAATTTCCATTCATATCAAGGCCTTACATTCTCTTCGCCACTTCCCTTTTTATTTATTAAGTATTTTTGATGCAAGGGTACATTAACCCAACCCCTACAGCAGTAAAGAAACACACAAGGTCAAAAGGGTGTCCTAAACCTGTGAAAGGTAAACATACCTTTTTTATTTTTTTTAAAGCACCGAAGTTAGGGGAAGATGGAGTGAGGGCCACTGGGAAGAATACAGAAAGAGAGAATGACCCTTCAAATCCCCTTTACTAATGACCAGACTCGATGCCACTCTCTGGCTTTTTCACTCACCCCAAAAGCTGATTTTTAGAATGAAATGTTTTGATTAATTTGTTTGCATACTTCAGATTAATCAAATAATTGCAGGAACTTCATTTCATTGTGTATAAACACAGCATTGATGAATAAATGATAATCTTACTTATCATTGCTATTTCTAATTGGTTAAGAAAATACTCAATTTTTAAATAACCTATTTTCTCCACTCAGCAGAATTAACCTTTATATACTAGGCTCTCTTTTCTATATTTTGGTCACAACAATTAAAACAGATAGCATTTCTTTTTTTTAAGATTTTTTTTTTTTAATTTATTTGACAGAGATTACAAGTAGGCAGAGAGACAGGCAGAGAGAGAGAGGGAAGCAGGCTTCCTGCTGAGCAGAGAGCTGGATGCCTGGCTTGATCCCAGGACCCTGAGATCATGAACTGAGCCGAAGGCAGAGGCTTTAACCCATTGAACCATCCAGGTGCCCCCAGATAGCATTTTTTATGGATTCATTTACTAAACAAATAATGAGCAACTGTAATGTGTAGATATGAGGGTTGTTTCAGTTGTTTCCAGGTCACATTCCATAACTACTTTTATATCTTTCAGTTTTGGTTCTATCTTGCTATCTTGTTATATATGCCTATAAAGCACAATAGCTTTTTTTTTTTTTTTTTTTAGCAATCATTAATTAATGGAATTATGCTCACTTTTACCATTTATTAACTTAGATTATATTCATTCTTACTCCAAAAAGGATTTGAAACTGTCAAGAAAGCAAACAGTAATTAAAAAAACAAAAAAACAAAAAACAACCCCAAGGAAAGCCAGTTAAAAGGTGCAGGGAAGTAGAAGATCACAGGGACCCAGCAAGAATTATTTAGCTAAAATTCTCACTAGATTTAGATCTGATCTCCTAAAATGGAGAGAAATATATTGGATTTTATTATTTTTACTATCTTCTTTTTTTTTTTTTTTTTTATTTTTTTTTTTTATTTTTAAAGATTTTATTTATTTATTTGACACAGAGAGATCACAAGTAGGCAGAGAGGCAGGCAGAGAGAGAGAGGAGGAAGCAGGCTCCCTGCTGAGCAGAGAGCCCGATGCGGGACTCGATCCCAGGACCCTGAGATCATGACCTGAGCTGAAGGCAGCGGCTTAACCCACTGAGCCACCCAGGCACCCTTTACTATCTTCTTAACGTAAAGGAGATCATGTCTTTCCTCTGCTTAAAATCTTCTGGTAGTTTTCTGTCATATTTAAAATAAAATCCAAAGTCCTTAGGGTGTAGACTTGCACACTTCAATACAGCAGCTCACCACATGTGTCCATGTACATTTCAATCAATTAAAATTAAATAAAATTAAAAATTCAGTTTCTCAGTTATTTTAAGTGCTCAGTGACTTCATGCGGTCAGTGCCTACTATTTGGGGGTCATTCCATCTAAGGATCATTCCCATCATGGCAGCAAGTTTTCCTGGGCACTGATGATCTAGAAGTTTGTATGATCTGACCCTTGCCTGCCTCTCTGATTTCCCCTTTACCTCTTTTGACCATACTCACTCAACTCTAGCAACAACTGGCCCTCTGCTATTCTTAGACATTATAAAGAGGTCCTGTCTTAGGGCCCTTACCTTTGCTGTTCTATCCATCTGAAACCATGTTCCCCCAGAAAGTCACATTTCACCTCAGGTCTCTGCTCAAGACACCTCCTTGGAGGGGGCTGATTTAAATGCCATCCACATCATTCTTTAGGCCTTATTTTTCTTTTAGCACTTGTGACTGCATTATATAGTCTTGTTGTCCTGCCTCCCTCCCTAGAATGTAATTTCTATGAGACCAGGGTCTTTGTTTAGGTCATTTCTGTATGCATGGCCTTATAGAGTAGTTGCGTGAAAAAAGCTTGTTTACTCCAGCGGTTCTCCACAGGGGATGATTTTTGTCCCCCTGCCCTGAGTACATTCGGTAACGTCTAGAGGTATGTTTGAGGGTCAGAACTGGGAGGGTGCTACTGGCATCTAGTGGGTGGACAAGGGGGCAGCTGTCAAACATTCTTATCCTACCTTAAATGTTACTAGTGCCGATGCTGAGAAACTCCAGCTGACTTTCTGTATGAATTTTCCATTGAGAAAATATAATAATTCATCTGAAGAGGCAAAACTGAATTATAGGTGTGGCTTATCAAATGACTCAACAACTAATGTTTCTGTTCATTTACTTACATTTAAGACAAATGAAATGAAAATATGCGTAAAACTAACATTCTTCAGCTAGCTTCTTTCTCACCTTGTATCAGGTCTTATACTTTCATCTGTATGAAACTGTCATTTCACTTAAAAACTTAAAATAAAAGTCCTCTCTTTCCACCTGGGCCATGCACCATCAGCAAGTGGCTTTTCTTGTGTACATTTTGTGGCATTAATGATTAATTTTGTGTGATTCATTGAAAGTATTTTAAAAATTTAAAAATTACTCCTTTTTAATCTTTCCCTATGAAATGTCTTAAATAACAAAAGATAATTGGTAAGGGGCAGTGAAAAGGGTGCTGATCAGTAGGAGACCTGTGTTCAATACAAGATTCTCCACTAATTAGGTTAGGTCATCTTGGACAAAATGTGCCATTTAAATGAGATGCAAAAGTGACAACCCCTCACATGGGGACTGACACAGTAAAAGACTGCATCTCTCTTCCTTCCCATTGATACTCTGTGAACTAATGAAATTAGTACACCTTGAAAAATTTCCTTGGTAATCTCCACCTAAAAAAATGTTAGCTGTCTATTACAGCATATTACTGACATCTAAATCAAGATGATTCTATATATTCTCTGAGAAATGAAGTTTCGAAAGCAAAGTTGGGTTAGGACTTGCTTTATATCTTTTTGTTGATGAGAGAAAAGCTTTACAGCATTAATGGTGATTTAGCTATTCAGAGCAGGTGGCTTCATTATCTTAAAATGAGTCAAATTACAGTAATTACCAAAAGGGCAGTGTAAGCTATATTTTAAGAAAACAGTAGCATCCTCTCCTGAAAAGATGACTGGGGAAACGGATGTGACTGACAGTCACTAAGTCACTTAATAATTCAAAGGTTGCCAAGCGTTTTGACAATATGACCTTCTCCTTCCCATATTTTGCCATTATAGAACATTATAAAGAGAATTGTTTAGTAGGTCTTTGTCATAATTTGCTTAAGTGAATTTAAAGGAAATAGAATGTTAGATTTTGAATACAAAAGAGATATAGTTTGCTAATGTAGTCTTTCACTCCTCATGACTGAACAACAAGATTCAATTTAGTGAGGGATCCCTCACTCTCTCTTTCATCCTTTTCTTCCTTCTCCTTCTCTTTTTATCTTTTTCAAAGAAATGACAACAAAACACATGTAAAAGTCCATTTTTTAAGCTCTAGAAGGCTGAAAAGAGTGAGTTTTTCAAAGGCACAAAGTAACCAGGCACTGAACTTTGGAATGATGAGTATGGCTTCTTAGCACTGCCCAAGAAGAAACTGTAAAATTCAGTGTCTGACTTGGCAGCTGAAATACTTACAGAAATAAAACAAACCTGCCTCTTAATATTATTTTCTCCTCTTATCATCTCATGGCAATTTGGCTAGTGGAAGGGAATCATGGAGCCTAAAATAACTTAATCCTTAATGGCTTTATATTCATCACCTTCATGGTAATCCCATTTGCCCCCGGGTTTCATAAATAGCTCCTTACAGAAGAGTGATACCATCTGTGACTAGACTTTTTTTTTTTTTAAGATTTTACTTATTTATTTGACAGAGAGAGATCACAAGTAGGCAGAGAGGCAGGCAGAGTGAGAGGGAGGAAGCAGGCTTGCCATTGAGCAGAGAGCCCGACATAGGACTTGATCCCAAGACCCTGGGATCATGACCTGAGCTGAAGGCAGAAGCTTTAACCCACTTAGCCACCCAGGTGCCCCTGTGTCTAGACTTTTAAAAACTACTCCTACTCTGAGATGAGCATGGAAGGAGAGAGATTCCTAATTTAATTTATTTATAAATGTTATGATATTAGACAGATTTTCACTTTATCTATATTTTAAGGCTAGCATCTATCAACCACAATCCACGTAGGGCTACTGGAACCATGGCATAAAACAATATTCAGCTAAGTAGACTATTTATTTCTGTATAATCTTTTTATGAGAAAGAGACAAATGATCCCTCTTTTCCCATCATCTCTATCACAACAAACTAATAGAGATTTCATTTAAAATAGATAAGTAAATAAATGAAAGGAAAACAACAATCCCAAACTGGTATTGTTTGGAAGTCAGTGAGATTAAAGTCTAGTATCTTCCTTAGGAAGATTATATGATTATAGCACTCAGCAAAGAGAGTTGGTGTATAAAATGTTGACGTTGGTTCAGACACTACAGAAAAAGGGTGAAATTGTATTATTAAAGTATGTTTACTTTAATAAGGCAATTACTATTTTAATTTTTTTCCTTTAATAAGGATATCTTTTATCCTTTAATAAGGCAAGGACATAATGTAATAGACAAAAGATTTCAACAATAGAGAGGAAATAAAAAGGTTAATGATCCTCACTTTATGAAATATATATGATGCAAGTAAATGATAAGTTATAGTATGTTGTAAATATAATATACATATAAAGAACAAATTAAATTACCTATGATAATTCTTTTTAATGTTTTTATTTTAGTAAATATTTCCTGACTTTATATGATCAAACTTTTCTTTGGGATGCAAAGTTAATTTTAAAATATATCTCTCTCAACTACACTGAAAAATCAAGAAGTCATTCCGTGAGCTAAAAAGAATAGAATTCTATTCACAATTATGCTACAATAACAAATTTTTAAATCATTCAGTCATCTTCAGTAAGAAATTGGAAATGGTTCTCAATTGAGCATTCTGTAGTTTTCATAGCAATACTTTATTCTAGATTGTTTTCATTTGGGGAAAAATTGGTTTTGTTCTCTTTAATAAGTTAGTATTTATTGTTATATAATTAAACATGCATGAATTACTTTATAAAAATACAATACTATAAATGATTGGTTTCTAATTAAGAAAATGCACAACATTGTACTGCCCATAACACATTTAGTAACTTAAATGCTAATGTAATGCTAAAATGCTAATATTAAAATTTAACATAACACATATTAGTGTAAATCTCTATGTGTGTGCACTCAGGTGTGTGTTTAACATTTTCGTATTTAATTTTTCTCACATTCTAATTAGGTCTCAGTAACTAAAACTGAAAATTTCTTTTTTTTTTTTTTTTGGATCACAATAGATAAGGTTAAGTTGTACTACGTTTGAAGTTCTTACTTTTATTACAAAGAAATTCTTTAGATCTATGTCTTAATCTTTATAATCTTAATAGTTATTTTCCATAATTTTGGATCACTTGTGACTGAGACCATTCATCTTGACTCCACTTGGCCTTTTCAACCATGATTTGGCATTACAGAAAACGTCAATTCCAGAGAGAATTAAGTTCAATAATATATGTGACCTATTTAGTAGAATGTCTAGTATATTCTATAAAATTTGGCTATTCTGATTATTATTCATATACCAAGTATAAAATATAATCGGTATTTCCTGGTTTCCTGTGTATATTCATCTCCACTTATAGAAAGAATAGTCCAGGAAAATGACTAAAAAAATTAATAACTATTGTATTGTGGATGATTTTGCATTTATTTCTATCTTCATTATCTATAATGAACATGTAAGATTTTTATGATAAAAAATCAAATCTTAATTTTGTAATTGCTTTTTAAGTTTTGTTGAACTTCTTCAACACACATGTTTATTATATTCCATCATGAACTGCAAGATCTGCCAGTGCGGACTGATGGAATTGAGAAATCTTAGCACCCTCAAATGGGAAATGTGATGATGCACCCCAGTTTATGCCCTTGAAGAGTCTGAGAGCTGCATGAAAATTAATGAAATGTGATTTATATTTTCTGTGACATGTCAGCAGGTCTCTCTTAGGAAACTGTTAGTTGAGAAAGGAACCATCCTTCTGAATTCTGTGCTTTAGTGAAGGGACAATGTGCAATGTACACGACTTAATGCCAAGAAAAAGTAAAGAAAGGTGGTGTGCCTGGGTTGCTCAGTGTGTTAAGCCTCTGCCTTTGACTCAGGTCATGATCTCACGGTCCTGAGATGGAGGCCCGCATTGGGCTCTCTGCTTAGTGGAGAGTCTGCTTCTCTCTCCCCCTCTGCCTGTAGTATCTCTGCCTACTTGTGATTTCTCCCTCTGTCAAATAAATAAATAAATAGAATTTTTATTTTAAAAAAAGGCAAAGAAAGGAGACATGACATTTCCAAATTACAGGCATATAGAGCTGGTACTTTAATTAAAGCTTCCAATTTAAATAAGCCAGGAGGTTATAGCTTCCAAAAAGCATGTCAGAAATTTAAATCTTGGACTTTGTAAAAAACAAACAAACAAACAACAAAACACACACACACAGACACACAGACACACACACACACACACACACACACACACACACACACACAATAAGCCACAGAAAGTAGTCTGACTTAAGAGAGGCTAAACTTTTAAGTCACATAAGGATAGTCTTAAAAATGCGTAATAAAAAGTGTGCTCTATCTTTTATGTACTTACTGAAAATATAAGCCAAATCTTTCTCCATTAAATTCTTTTCCTTCTGATAGAGAAAAATTGCTATCACTCTGAAATCTGAACTGGGATTATTATGGTGATTTCAATCTTGCAATTGCAGCTTTTTCACCAAAAACTCTTATTTCATCCTTACACTGTACTTACCATAAGACGTTTGCCACGTATGAACATTAGTTTATTATTTCCATTATTTTTTATTCAGCACCAACATGGAATAGTACTGCAAATAAGATATATTCCTTTCAAGCAAGGGATCCGGGAGGTGAACACAAATAACAATAACCCACTTGTACAAATGCTGTGAGAAAGCAATGGATAAAGTGGTGCAGGGCTTCTGGGCAGAAAGGGCTCTGTCTTCCTCCTTACCAGAGCCTTAGAGAAATGGTTTGCTGAAGGATGAGTTGACTCTGCAAGCCCCTTGAGGACAGGACCATACCTCATTCATCCTTTCATCCTTTACTGCTACCACTCTGGTAAATGCTTAAAACATGCTTGTTTGAGAATAGTGGACACAAGTGGCTAAACCCTGGAGACAGATTTTCTGGGCTCAAACCCCACCTTGGGTCAAGTTAGAGACTGAGTTACTAGAATTTAATTGTAATTCACACAAAAACTCATTTTCTCTTGGGCTCAAACCATACCTTTGTCAAGTTAGAGAATGAACAACTGGAATTTAATTATAGTTTATAAAAACTTGTTTTCTCCAAAGTAAGAGGTTTTTTTTTTTTTTTTTTTTTTTTAAATTAAATTCTGATGTAACGTTATGCTTATTGGTTCTCGGTATAACAGAGCAATGAGCATCGTTCATGGTACAAGCGTCCATAGCTAGCTTAAAGTGATCGTAATCTTTATTATTAAAAACCAAAAACAAAGCAGCATCCCTGATGCTTTGTTGTATTGACCCAGGATTTCAGAGCTGAAGGGACCCTAAGACCATTCTGTATGTTAATCTCCTCACTGTACAGGTGAGGAGGCCAAATTGTAAAGAGGACCCAAGTTAGAAAATGGGAAGCAAAGATGAGACAGTTTTGAAATGAATTGTCTGGACTTTTGTCTTGACACATCGTAGACACTCGATCAACACAGAATGAATAGATAAAAGAGTAAAAGTGGAAAGAATAATCAACCCATGAAATTATAGAAAAGTATAATGGGAGTACTTGGGTTTGAATTTATAAAAACAGAAAAATAATGGCTAATAGTGATCTAAGCAACAACAAATGGGCGTGACTACTTTGAGGAAAAAAATTTCTTCCCAATACAAAGCAAGAAGTAAATGTTATTAAAGCCACCACCACCACCAAACATGAAATTTCTCATCTTTTTGTCCTTGCTTCTATCCATTTCATTCTTGTATTTCAATCTTATTCTCAGAAAATGTGGCAGGTCCTACCATGGGGAAGAATAACTTTGATGGATATTAGATAATAGCATTCAGAGTTTTATATAAATCCTTGCAGCTATCTCTAATGTTTAAGTTAACATCCTATTAACTAAATGTCAGCTCAGGGCTGTGAAATATTTTTTATACCTATATTTGTTTCTTTCTATATGTAAATGTTTAAGATTCTGCTGGTGTCTTTAAGGAATTTCTAATTTAAAATAGATGAGACTTTAGAGGTGCCAACATGGAACTTCTATCCCCAAGGGACCTTTCATTGTTTAATTTGTCCTTGAATACATCTGCTTAGGTTTTCTGTTTAAGGATGAACAAGATAGTAAATTCTTGCTGGTTTCTCTCTTGAAAGAAGTAGATGTATACTACCAGAGCACCTAGATCTAGGGTTAGCTCTGGAAGTGAGGAGTTTTTAGTAAGCGCCTGGCCTTGACCTTCACCTCCAAGGTGAATGATGCTACTCCAAGGATTCAGAAGATCGCTGATAGATTTCCATCACTTTCAGGATATAAGGACTATATCTAGGCTTAAGGTATTATTCTTAAATGTTGCTATTTATTACTTTAGTTGATTTATCTTATCAATATCTGAATATTTTTATAATGTAAATGATTTTGCATTTATTCTCTGGGGTGTGCGCTTTGCTAGTCAATACACTTAAATCAATGGGAATCCGGAAGAATAGAGCATTACTGATTCATTAAGTCAAATATTTAACTTAAAATATTATTACTAAATTTTTTATTGTAAAAAGAGTGAATAATGTTCATTAACATGTTATATTTGTATATGAAACTATATCTTCACACTGAAATTTTATAAAAGATTCTCCCTAGTGGCTAAATTGCTGTGTCATGATAAAAGGAAAAAAGGTCTGTTTACAGATTTGAGTCTAACTTTTTATTATGAAAGAAATCAGGAAAACCACTATACTACTATATTTCTGATTAAGTTAAACTGACAAAGATCAACAGGAGAAGAGCATACATTTTTTTTTAAATATGAGTTTTATGGCTATCAGTTGATATTTGTTGAAGCTGGTTGTAGAATTCGCATGAGTGCATTAATCTCTTTTCCTTATTTTTGTGTATGTTTGAAATTGTATATAATAAAAAGTTAAAAGTTAAAAAAAAAAAAAAAAAAAAAAAAAAAAAAAAAAGAATAGCTTGAAATGCCTGTTTACCAAACTTAAATGTTTACCTATCCCAAGACAGAAATATCTTTCATGATTTTCTCTCTGCTGTTTTGGGAAAGGGACATTTTTCCTCATATAACATCTAGGCTATGAAATAACATTGAAAAAAAGAATATATGGATTACTGATTCAAGCCCCAGGATGCCTTCACAGGTTTCTCTCCCTTTATACATTCCTAAAATATATTTTAAACCTGTGGTCAGTTTGAACTATGTGAAAAGCTGCCATTTTCAATAGAGGACTTTTTAAACAACTATTCTATTTGATTTGGGACCATTTTTTGGATACTTAATTCAATATAATATACTCACGATTTATTAATTTACTTTCAAACTGAGTGTACTACTTCTATAAGTCCCGTGCAACTGAGCCATAGTTTTAAATGCTTATTTTCCACATACTTCACGTTTCATTATATTGTCTTGTGAAAATTCTTGGTTTTATTTAAATCAGATCTTCGTATGTAAGTTTTCTTGTGTCTTTTCAGATAAATTTTACATTCCCTAATGAGAGGGCTTATCATCAAGCTTTGCTTTTTTTTTTTTTTTTTTTAAAGATTTATTTATTTGAGAGTGAAAGAGAATGAGGCGGGGAGGGGCAGAGGGAGAGGAAGAAGCAGACTCCCCGCTGAGCTGGGAGTCCAATGCAGGGAAGGGACTCTATTCCAAAATGGAGGGTGGGACCTCCGTTCCAAAACCCCAGGATCAGGACCTGACCCTAAGGCAGAAGCTTAACTGACTGAGCCACCCAGGCACCCCTAAAGCTTTGTTTCTGTAAAAAGAGAAGATGCTTAAAAATATTTGATAATAAATGAATGAATGAATGAATGAATGAATGGGTATTTACTTCTATCAACGTGATTTGGATATGCACCTTTCAGAGATGAGTTAGGTACAGAGAAGGGATCAGTATTCAAAATAAGGAAGAAGTAGGATGAAGAATGAGGACTCAGATTGGGTGGATATCAGATATGCAGAAGAGATCTATTTCTTACTCTGCTGTGTTTCTCAGATTTTATTTTAGCACCCACAGTTTGGAAATCAGATAAGCTTTTCTGGGAGTGTAGCCAGAAAATAAATTGGATTTCAGTGATTTATATTTATTATGGCTATATAGTGTGTCAGGTGCTGTATGGAACATATATATTACATGAGAATGTCCTTGCCTTCCAAAGATAGTGTTCTGGTTTTGCACTTGTATATCATATACCTTGTATGAATAAAAAATACATATTAATTGTTGTTATGACTAGTTTTATACTTTCAACTTTTCCATCATTTGGTAGGTCTGTTAACCTTATTATTGAGTGAGCTGCTACCAATTTGGCCAATATATAGCTCATGCAAGCATATTTGAAAAGAAATAAGACTGAATGAGCATTGGGAAGCTAGTCCTGGCTTTATCACCAGCCAGCTGTAACTGATAATTACCAGAAATGCCAAGTAACTAACAATCTGTACCTCTGCTAGTGATATGACTTGTCCTTCTGACTTGACTGTGGTATCATGAATGGAAACTCTGATATAAATCAGAACATAATTTTTTTCCCCTTTTCAGTAAAAAGTTCTGGTTAAACACAATGCAAACATCTGTGACTGTGCAGTTATTTCCAAACTTGCCTTTTGGTTGTTCTGTTTTTAGGGAGGAGGAGAAGAAGAGCTTTTGTTGGCCTGGAGACCTTCTTCACTGTAATAGGAGATTGGCTGCTGCTCTGAAAAGCAGAACACCAGTTCACAAAAGGCTTGAAGTACAACACTGAGACAGTTTAGACAGTTCCCAACAAGCCTGTGAGCCATGGCTGCCTGTCCTATTTCGTGACATCCAATTGCTATGCTTCTCAAAGGGCTCCCCCTGCCTCTGGGATAGCTCATGGAGATCATTGCTGATTCAGTTCAAGTTGTGGGAGAATTTCACCCTGCTCCAAAAGAGTAGGGCTGGGGTTTCTGGACTGCTCTATTAAAGGCAGTTTGGAGCCACAGAGATCAGTGCAACCAATTACATGTTATAATCACATGTAAACAGACAATATGTAGAAAGCACTTCTTTTAGCTCTATGTATTAGTGTCTATTTAAATTGTGTATAGGGGTGGGAATTGAGAAGGAAGAAGTGACAAATCATCTTTTTCATTACTGAGCAGGGTAGCATCAAACAAGCTGTGGATAGGGCCATGGAAGGGTTCAAACAGGCTATTTAAGGCCATATGTAATGATAGTTGGGGCAAAAATCAAGAATTTGAACTTTAAAGTCTCTGTGTTTTTGGAATAGAAGTGTGATTGTAAGTATTTCCTCCTTTTTTTTTTTTTTTTTTTGGTTCTCCAATAAAATTAATGTTAGTCAAAAACTTCCACTGCCCTGAGATATCAAACTAGCTAGCTTCCTATAAAAGGCTGCTCCTGGCTCTGGTTAGTTTTTTTTTTTGGTCTCTCTACTTTTAACTTACAAAGTCAGCTTATTTTAAATTTTCAAAAAGGCGATTTTAGTGATTTAAGGTAGAAACATAGTTTTAGGGTCTAGTTTCCAATTTCTATTTATAATCATACTTGCTCCTCCACTTCTCTCTAAATGGGTATACCAAAGACAGTTTACAAAGGATCTGTGCTATATCAGATGAGCAGACATTTCCTTGGGGTTCACTGAGGAAATCAGAGGGATAAAAGGACACAGAATTCTTTCTTTTTTTTTTTTTTTTAAGATTTTATTTATTTATTTGACAGACAGAGATCACGAGCAGGCAGAAAGGCTGGCGGAGAAAGAGGAAGGGAAGCAGGCTGGTTCTCTGCTGAGCAGAGAGGCCGATGCAGGGCTCAATCCCAGGACCCTGGGATCATGACCTGAGCTAAAGGCAGAGGCTTTAATCCACTGAGCCCAACTTATCCCATTAATTAGTTTGAAGGTTTAATTTCCATTATGATAATCTTATTGTAGATTTTTTAAAAAGGGGAAGTACTAGTCATTGTTTTAATGAGGCACTGTATTAATTAAATACTGTGAGCAACCCTTTTTTCACCCGCAATAATATAAAGGTATTTCGTAAGCAGAGAATCCAGTATTAAAATTTGGCAACAGACCTGTGTTCTTATTGTCAAGAGTCAGAAATCAATCAGGCTTTTTTATTATGTATTGCATGCTTCAATTTCTATTTTGAGATGCTTGGAGAAGTTGAGAAATTTGTCCAAGGTCACACAGGTAGAGAATGCCATAACTTGAATACCTCACTCAAAAAATTTTCCCGTCTATGAAAGGCCACAAGGAAAATGAGAAGGTTATCTTCTCAAATAAGGATGTAACATTTATTTCACTCATAGTAATATAATTCATGGAGATGAATAACAGATGATTACCATTTCATATAATAAGTGAATCATACAATTAAAATTTAAACCCACATGAAAAAATATTACAACTAAGTAGAAAAAAGTAAATATAATATTGGTTTAACATTATGGTAAGCTGGATCAATAGTTTTTCTCCCTAAAATCAAGTTTTATGTATATATATGAACTATCATATACATATATAAGCTCTCATATATATATATCATGTATCATCATATATATTATAAACTCTACATATAGTTTACAGAAAATGCTTTTTTATTGCATTAATATCTCAAATGCCAATTTACTAAATTTTGGTTCAGAATAATAAAATAATAATACTGGGGAAAGAGTAAGTTTCTGTATAGTTATTTTGTGGATCAGAAAACTGGGGGTCCCAGAGATTTAGAGGTAATCCCCAAATCCTATAGTAGTTAGGGCAAAAGAAGCCTGGGATCTAATTTTTTGCCTTTTGGCTCCTATTAATTCTTTGGTTTCTTAATCTGCCCTACCCCTTTAGATTAATCAGACAGAAATCTCAGTGCATTACTCAGGATTAATGATTAACTGATAGACTCCTTTTTTGGATATAAATAAATGTATCTCTTGGAAATAGGCATAATATCTTGGCTAAATCCATTCTGGTGACCTATTTTTGGTGGTCTTTTTTTTTTTTTTTTAAGACGGTCATTTTTCAAATGGCTGGATCCTCAACCCACCCCAAACTAAACACTAAGTTTGATTTTCAGCTCCTCTGTTGGATATAAATAAACTGATAGACTCCTTTTTTATGAATAATTCCTCTGTAGCATGCAATGCTGTTGAGTGGCATTCTACCAACAATAGAACTTTTTTTCAAAATTGGAGTCAATATTCTCAAACCCTGCTGCTGCTTCATCAACCAAGTATATGTAAGCCATTTGTTACCATCTTAACAGTCTTTACAACATCTTCACCAGGAGTAGATTCTATTTTAAGAAACCACTTTCTTTGTTCTTCCATAAGAAGCAACTCATCATCTGTTAAAATTTTATCATCAGATCGTAGCATTCAGTCATATCTTCAGGTTTCACTTCTAATTCCAGTTCTCTTGCTGTTTCTACCTTATTTGCAGTTACTTCCTCCACTGGAAGGATAACTTTGAGGGGTTATCCTCAAAGTTATCCATGAGGATAACTTATCCTCAAAGTTATCCATGAGGGTTGGAATCTACTTCTTCCAAACTCTGTTAATGTTGGTATTTTGAGCTCTTCCCATGAATCACAAATGTTCCTAATGGCATCTAGAATGGTGAATCTTTTCCAGAAGGTTCTCCATTTACTTTGCCCGAATCCATCAGAGGAATCACTATCTATGACAGCTAGAGCCTTATGAAATGAATTTCTTCAATAATAAGACTTGAAGTCAAAATCACTCCTTGATGCATAGGTTGCAGAATGGATGTTGTGTTAGCGGACATGAAAATAACATTAATCTCATGGTATGTCTTCATCACAGCTCTTGGGTGACCGGATGCATTGTCAATGAACAGTAATATTTTGAAAAGATTCTTTTTTCTGAGCAACAGGTCTCAATAGTGGGCATAAAATATTCAATAAGCCATGTTGCAAACAGATGTGCTGTCATCCAGGCTTTGTTGTTTCATTTATAGAGCAGAGGTCGAGTTGGTTTAGCTTAATTCTAAAGGGCCATAGGATTTCTGGAATGCTCAATGAGCATTGGCTTCAACTTAAAGTCACCAGCTGCATTGGCCCCTAATAAGAGAGTCAGCCTGTCTTTTGAAGGTATGAGGTAAGGCATTGACTTCTCTCTAGCTAAGAAAGTCTTAGATGGCATCTTCTTCTAGTAGAAGGCTATTTTGTCTACAGTGAAAATCTGTTCTTCAGTGTAGCCTCTCTCGTTAATTATCCTTGCCAAATGGACAACTTGCTGCAGCTTCTACGTCAGTGTTTGATGCTTCACCTTTCTACGTTATGGACATGGCTTCTTTCCTTAAACCTCATAAACCTACCTCTCTGACTCTGAAATTTTCTTCAGCTTCTTCCTTGCCTCTCTTAGCCTTCATAGAATTGAGGAGAGTTAGGACATTGTTCTGAATTAGGCCTTGACATAAAGGTATGTTATAGCTGATTTGACCTTCTACTCAAATAAATCAAACTTGATCCATATCAGCAAAAAGACAGTTTTCCTTTCTTATTGTTCATGTGTTCACTTGGAGTAGCACTTAATATCCCTTCAGAAACTTTTGTTTTTTTTTTTTTTTTTTGCATTCACTACTTAGCTAGCTGCTACCTCAGCTTTTAATGTACCTTCTTCACTAAGTTTAATCACTTCTAGCTTTTCATTTAAAGTAAGAGACATACAACTCTTCTCTTGGACACTTAAAGATCATCAAATAGTGACTAACTGGCCTAATTTCAATATTGCCATAATACAAAAGACCAAGGAGAGGGAGAGAGACAAGGGGATGCCCAGTTGGTGAAGTAATCATAACACAATTAACATTTATAGATTAAGTTCACTGCCTTACATAAGCATGGTTTGTGGTACCCCAAAACAATTACAATAGTAACATTAAAGTTGATGACAACTGATCAAACTGATCACAAACCACCATGCTAATAACACCAACAAATATGCTAATAATGAAAAAGTTTGAAATATTGTGACAATTATTAAAATGTAACACAGAGACATGAAATGAGCAAATGCTGTTGGATAAAAAGGTGCTGAAAGACTTACTCGATGCAGGGTTGTCACAAACCTTCCATTTGTAAAAAACATAATACCTGTGAAGTGCAACAAAGTGAAGTGCAATAAAATGAATTATGCCTATAGCCCATTTTCATATTTTAATGTTATTCCATCTTCAAAGTTCTCAGATAAGATGTTCAATCTATGCTGGTCTGTGATGGTGTATGAGAGTCTCCAGAACTTTAAATCAAACTGAATAGATTATTCAGGCATTGCTCATTCACCATAAGCGGGCTCTGTGCACCAGGGTTGAAAAGATGAACAAAACAGCCAAGGGAACTCAGCAAAGAACAGGGTGAGAGAAGGTTAGACAGTGGTCTACACAGGCACATCGTATAGGAGAGCACTGAGGAGGGTATCTACACCAGCCCTGGCAACTCAGGGAAGACTCATTGTAGGAAATAACCCTTGAACTGGGTTCTGAAGGATGAAGGGGGATTAACTAAGCCAGTGCGATAGCGAGTGTTTTGGTCAGAGAGCATACTGTTAGAGAAGGCCAGAGACATGGAAGCAGAGGTACAGTTGGGGAAGCACCAAAATTTAGCAAGGCTAAGGTCCAGAGTGCTTATGGGGAAGCTGTAAATGAGAAAGCCATAAAGTAGGCTCTAAAAGGCATATCTCCTTTTGGACGCCAGTGTTTTTGCACTTCAGTGTTCACTCAGTTTACCTATAGATTGTTAAAGCAAACATTCCCAGGCCTTACTTCCATGGAGGGCTACAGCAGGGTCCAGGAATCCGAATTTTAAACAAGTACTGTAGATAACAATTCTAGAGAAGACTGCATTTGGAAAAACACTCTTTTAGATGGTGGTGCACCTTGAAAGGACTTTAAGTAGAAGAGTGATATGATCAAGTCAGTGCTGTAACAAAGACAGGTAGGATACATGCGACACTGGTAGCAAAAGGACTAGTTGGGTGGGGGCATTACTCTTTAGGTAAAGATAAAGGGTTCTAAGATGGTAGCTGTGAGGATGGAGAGATTGGGTAGAATAGGAGTGAATTAGAAAGTAAGAGAGCATTGAGATTTGATTTGGGGAATAAGAGAGAAAGAGGAGTGGATGAAGGAGGGAAAGGAGAAGATGGCTCCTGGTTTCTATTTAAGTAATTGAGTAGGTGATGTTGCTATTAAACAATCCTGGAAAACAAGAGAAGAGACAGGCTTAATGGAGGTTGTTAGTGGTGATGAGTCCAGTTTGGTGACTTCAGGTTGGATCAGGCAGAGGTAGTTGGTTACTGATACCGGTATTTAGTTGGAAAAAAGAAAGCTTGTTTGTAGACACATAGTTAGAATGGGCACAGATCCCAGACTAACTCTGTTTTCACCTTGGCTACTTTAGTATTTCCTTACCTGGGAACAGGCTGCCTATTCGTGTAAACATTTATTAAAAATGTCAGAATTACCTTTAAAAGACAAGTAAAATAACAGAATTATGTGGAGTGCAAGCCCCAGGTAAAATAATAATTTCTGACTAACTAGGTACCAGAAGACTATACTTTAACTCTTAAAACATTAGTTAATGCTACCTTGATAAAACATATTGAATTCCTGAAATCAACTGTGAAAGAATACATGACTTTTATTTTGGTACTTTTAATTTCACATTGAGTTATTTGATCAATATTATCATATTCTGATTTCTATAATGTTAATTCTTGACCTTTTGCTCTTAAAGTAATGGAAAGTTCAAAATCAACTTAAGAAATCAGGGATCAGTGGCTCCATTTTAAGTAGATATTTTAATATCAGTTGGGATCAGTAAGATCTATGCTTACTTCCTTCACATTATCTTGATCTTGCCATTTAGAAGTTCTCTTTCAACAAAGTTGGTATCTGCTCTTACCTTGAGAAAATGGTTCTCTAAGAGCAGAAGAAATTAAGAAACCTCCCCCAAATAAACAGTGACTAATTTTTCAATACTAAAGTCAGATATTTAAAAGATGGGTTTAATAGAGGTTAAAGCATTAGAGTAAACCATGAAACATCTGGTTCACCACCATACTACTTTTGATTTTTTTTATAATAACAAAGTATAAAATAAAACATAAAAGTAAATTATTTAGGTAAGTGACAGATTTGGGGGAGCATATTCTGGCTTAGTTTATACATACAACCCAAGATTGTACTTCTACACTTGGAACACATAGTGACTCTACACTGTGCTTCTGAGCTCTAGTTAATCCCACAGCCTCACTATTTTCCTGGCCTGCTGGGTATTTCTGATTCTATGGGTGTTTCAGTGTTTCCCTGTATTCCACTAGCAGAGTGTACCTCATCATACAGAAGGGCACTCTCAAGTACTAAGTTAATATGCCCAGATGCGTATTTCAGGGAACTGATAAAGCTGTATAGAGTTAGCACCTGTACGGTGTAAATGATAGGAAGAATGCATCAGAGATTTCTACCCTCCAAGACCTTGTAGTGTTCCAGAAAACTTGTAAAATCTTTTTGTCCTGTTAGTTGAGCTAGTTTGCAATAGGTGAGGTATTGATGTGGAGACATAGCCTGAATTTGCTACATGGGCTCAAGCAATAGAGTAAAAAAAAAACCCAGAAGAGCATGGAGCACTGGGTGTGGTATGTAAACAATGAATTCTGGAACACTGAAAAGAAATGTAAAAAATACATAAAAATTAAAAAAATTTTTTTTTTAATCTGGGGGACTAGATTTTGGTCCCCCAACTGATTTGATGTGGGAATTTGGGTGAGGCAGCCAAACCCTTGTCAGCTGTGTTCTATCAGCATGACAAAGATAAAATATCTATCATTTGTCAACCACACTAAAGCATTCTGAAGATAAACTTTCATGAGGATCATAAAATGTGACTATTGTAGCAGAGACAATCAGTATTCTTTCATAGCTGAGAGTTCTGCCATATTGGGGATAGCTTTGTAGAAAAATATCTCTTGTTATTTGCAGAACAGGGTAGGGGAAGAGGAATAGCAAGATCCTCCCAAAACAGTATATCCCTTGAAGAATTAGGGGAGGTTGATCTTCAACTTTGTAAGAAATAACAAGTATCTTGATGCTAGCAAAGCTTTTTAATTTATTTTCCAAGATATGATTGTTAGTGAATTAGGAAAATCTGCTCTGACCAAATAGTCAGAGATATATTGTATTACTAATTAAGGACCTGATAAAAATAGAATCCTAGAGTTGGAAGGAAAGCCAGTAATCCTCTAAGCCACCCATCTTCCATAAAGACTTTAGCAAATTCACATCCAATCTGCATTTGAAATATTTTGGATAAAATAGAGCTCATTTCTTCACCTTTCATCATACACCTTCACACACACACACACACACACACACACACACACACACACCCCACACAGACTAGAATGTTAGTAGAGGAGACTCCCTTCAGAGTCATATATATGGTTGTACATATTGGTTGTGCAAGGATGTCTGGATGAGGGAGCACAAGTCAGGTCTGAAATCCAACCCTCTAACTTCGCTTGCTAAATTGTGTGTATGGGTGTGGGGTGATGACCTCTAGGGAAATGAGTCTGTGTTTTTGGCCACCCCTACCCCAAAATGTCTCCTTTTATAATCTGATCAGAGATGGCATATATCACTGGCATAGTTATTTCCTCTCTATTAGAGAAAGCTTTGACATGTGATATATCAATCTTTTTACCCTGTACCTGATAGGAAGAATTACTCCTCCATCTCTCAAGCTCCCATATCAGAGTAACTGTGGGAGACATCCATCAGACAGGCTTACAAAATCAACATGTCTCTTGGATGACCATTGTGAGTGCACCTTGTATCCCTGGAATAGTGTGTGTGTGTGTGTGTGTGTGTGTGTGCGCGCGCGCAACTGAGGAGGTCAGTTCTGGAGTTGTAAGCAACCCTTACAACTGGTTGTAAGCAAAGGATGGACTTTCAGGGCAGTTCTAACTATGATGTTCTGTCATTTCAGGATGTCTCATGGGTGTGTGTGTTAGCACTATGATCAAAATCATTGTTGACAACAAGCTGAGGTGGTGAAGAGGTGTTAAGAACCTTAGAGGCTTGGATTCTAATTCCAAATGACCTTGGCCACTTAGAGATATAGTTAGAAACCATTAGGAGAATCTATTTTATTTCTAAATCTGTAGCTCCAGACTGTCCTCAGGCTTTAAAGAGTTTGAACCCATTAAATTGTGTAGACTGCTTTGACAGCAGTCTGTTGGTTAATTACAGTGGCAATCTAATTATAAGGTTTATAAGGTTTCCCTGTAATTGATTCCCTCTCAAGTATGTGGAAATTTTACTTGATATGCATTTGCTTCTGAAACCCATGGGAATAGACCAGATTCTGGGGCCATGTGCATCTTAGAATCAAGAAGACCATTCCCAATTAGAGTCCTTATTCAAGATAAAGGGAATCTTCTCAGTATTTTATTCATTCTTTCACCCATTCATTCACTCCCTCATTCATTCATTCATTCATTCATTCAGTAAATACTACATTAATAGTATGTACCTAGCACTAGTAATCTCCAGGGATACAAAGATAGATTGGGTATAGTCACTGCCACAAATAGGCTTGCTAGTTGGGGAGATTGACAGAAATAAGTAATTAAAGCTACATGTTAATTATTGGTATTTGTGATGCACTTAAAGTGCTAACAAAACATTGAGGAGGACATCCCTAATTCTGATTTTGTCAGAGAACAGGGAAGAATACTGTGGGGGCACAGAGCAGCACTCACTGAGGAGATAAACTTTAAGTGAAAAATTAAAGGGTGAGTAAATATTCAGTGTACAGAAGGCAAGAATTTGAGATGGGGGAATGGAAAAACTGCAGAGCCGTGGGAGAATAAGAAAATCAAGCATCTGCCACCACTGTAGACAATCAATCATGACAGGCACTGCTATGGCTAAACCTCTTCTTCCACACAATGTATATAAAACCTTTTGCTGGTTCCAAAAACAAAAACAAAAACAAAAACAAAACAAAAGAGCTCATCCTTACAAAGTCGTCACTATGCCCGAGCGCATTCATCTTCTCCATGTCACAGGTGAGGAAAGTGAGGTTTACAGAGGGTATGTTATTATGGTAAGATCGCAGAGATAATATGTAGGGAAGCCAAAATTTGAACCTTGGGCTGTCTGATTCTGGAGCACAAGTTCTTAGCCAGTATGTTGTTATAACCTCTTCAAAAGTGAGGATTATTAAGCAATGTATGATACATTCTATCAAAAGCCTTTCAGCATATTTTGTTTCCATTTTGAGGAGAGGCAATTAATTCTACCAAGACCTAGTCCTCAGTTTCTTCAATGTGAAATGACAAAGTTGTGGTATGTGAACTCTAAAGACCTTTATATCTCTAAGCTTCTATTTTAATTTAATCTTGCCTCGAGTTTAAGGATACTTTCTTTTTGTCTTACATATATCTTTCTAAAGACTTATATAATAGACGGCATATCAGTATTAAAGACTCAAATGCACAGGGCATTTTGATTATAGTCATCCTTTGGATGTGCCCAGCTTTCCACATTAAATTCCTGCATATGGAGGAAGAAAATTGTTCTTATCACTAAAGTACATGATATGTATTTTAATTCCCCAATTAATTACTAAATTCTTCACAGAGCTCTTTCCAATTTTTCAAGAAGAGTAAGAGTGAGCAGTAGATGGACATTGATGAATGATGGAGAAGTCTGTTCTGCTCTTCTTTGCTGCATGATTTAATAAACCAATATAGTCTAGCTTTCCTATATTCTCCTATAGGCCTGCATGTAGTAGCAGGCTGTATCAAACACAGGCTTAAAGAAAATTATTTTCTTTTAAATATTTTCCCTCAAGGCAGACTGGACTTTAGTCTAGAGAGGGATCTATTTTACTTTCAAACAATATCTATAACATGTTGTAGTGGGCCCTGGATTTTTTTTTTTTTAACTTTCCCAAATCTAAACTCCAAATTTGGAAAATTGCCTCTTTTTGGAGTCTTGGTGGTAAGCAGATACGCACTTTCCCAAACTATCTTGCATATAGGGTATGGATGTATGACAGGCACACCTGTCCCCACTTTGCATTGGGATCTGGGGGCATGGAGACAAAGTCATGGTAGAGGATTCATCCTGGCAGTGGGTGGCAGAGCAGCTTAAGCTCCAGCATGGGGTTTCCATGGCAGCAGCAGCAGTGGTGAGCAGCTGAACCAGTGCTCAAGTCTAGTGTGTAAGCGGTGCAAGTTCCTATTTTCTTTTCTGTGAAGACAGCAGTGGGGTCTGCACTAGCCTAGTTTGAAGTTTGACTGAGGCTGTGCCCTGTCTGCTGCCTGATCTCTCTATCTCAACTCTAGTTCTGGAATTCTGTGAGTCCCCCAATGTACTTAAAAAAAATTTTTTTTTAAAGAAACTTTTTATTTTGTTATTGTTTTGTTTTAATTTTTTTATTAACATAATGTATTATTTGTTTCAGGGGTCTGTGATTCATCAGTCTTACACAATTCACAGTGCTCACTATAGCACATACCTTTTCCACCAATGTCCATCACCCAGCCACCCCAACCCGCCCATCCCCACTCCACTCCAATAACCCTCAATTTGTTTCCTGAGATTGAGAGTTTCTTGTGGTTTGTCTTTTTCTCTGGTTTCATCTTGTTTCATTTTTTTCTCTTTTCTCTTATGATTCTCTGCCTTGTTTCTCAAATTCCACATATCAGTGAGAACATATGATAATTGTTTCTCTCTGACTGATTTATTTCACTTGGCGTAATACCCTCTAGTTCCATCCATGTCATTGCAAATAGCAAGATTTCATATCTTTTGATGGCTGCACAGTATTCCATTGTATACATTTACCCATCTTCTTTATTCATTCATCTGTCGATGGGCATCTATTCTCTTTCCATAGTTTGGCTGTTATGGACATTGCTGCTATAAACATTAGGGTGCATGTGCCCCTTTGGATCACTAGATTTGTATCTTTGCGGTAAATACCTAGTAGTGCAATTGCTGGGTCACAGGTTAACTCTACAGCAATTTTTTATTTTGAAAAAACAAAACAAAACAAAACAAAAAAGCCCTAGCCTACACAAAAACTGCACGTATAGAACAATGAACTCCCATAATACCCTTTCCCCAGATTTACCAATTTTTAACATTTTGTTGTATTTCTCTCTCTTTCTCTGTTTCTGTCTTCCTTCTCACTCTCACTCTCTCTATTATATATGTAATTATAGCATACATAGTATTATTTTCATTATTGTAAATCACTGGAGAGTAGGTTACATACACTATGCCCCTTTACCCCTTCATACAGCAGGATGTATGTCCTATAAACAAAGCTAGTCTCTTACATCGTCATAGTTTAGTTATCAAACTCCAGAAACATAACACTAATATTAATCTAATTTCCAGTCTATATTCAAGTTTCAATTATGCCAACAGTGTGCTTTATCACAATTTTCTTTCCCAGTCCAAGATCCAATCCAGGATCATGTATTGTGTATAGTTGTCATATGCTAAGTCTTCTTTTAATGTGTAAACACCTTGGTATTTCCTTGTTTTTCATGACATGGACACTTTTAAAAACATAATTTGTTTACTTTATCGAATATCCTTCATTGGGGATTGTCTGAGATTTTTCTCTTGATTGGATTTAAGTTGTACATTCTCAGCAATAATACTACGTTAGTGATGTTGTGTCCTTCTCAGGGCATCATATCCAGAGATGGGCATGCAGATGATTACTGTTTTGGTAGTACTGATTTTGATTATTTAATTAGGGTGTTGTCCAATTTTTCCAGTGAAAAGTTATTTTTTTCTCTTACAATTTAGATGGTTGCTATATATATTTTAAAATATTTTATTTATTTATTTTGAGAGAGCACATGATTGGGGGGTGGGGAAAAGCACAGGGAGAGGGAGAGAGAGAATCTAAGCAGACTCCACTTTCTGTGCAGGGCCGATGTGGGGCTTGATCTCATCACCCTGAGATTAAGACCTGAGCTGTAATCAAGAGAAATCAACTGACTGAGACCCCCAGATACCCTAAAATGGTTGATATTTTGATGTTATATAAATATCTTGTTTCTCCTCAAACTGCCCTCTTCCTCATATTTAGCATCCATTTAGCATTTTTGTTTGAATCAATTTTTGTTATGTTCACTGCAAAATGATGATTTTTCTATTTTCATCATTCCTCCTATGCCTATTTGTTGTTCAAGTATACTTTTAATAAATCCCCTTTCTACTTAAATAAGCCAGACTTGGCTCCCATTGCTTACAGCAAAGAACGCTGGGGTTTGATTTACTTGTATATTTAGGCAACTAGTTTCAAGAACCTATCAAACCAGTTCACTCAAATAGTTAATCTAGACAGTCCAAGGAGAGACAGTGAGGAACATTCGTAGGAACATAAATGATACAACTTTTTCTTTCTTTCTTTTTTTTTTTTTTTTTTTTTTTTTTTTTTAAGATTTTTATTTATTTATTTGATAGAGAGAGATCACAAGTAGGCAGAAGGCAGGCAGAGAGAGAGGGGGAAGCAGGCTCCTTGCTGAGCAGAGAGCCTGATGTGGGGCTCGATCCCAGGACCCTGAGATCATGACCTGAGCTGAAGGCAGCAGCTTAAACCACTGAGCCACCCAGGCGCTCCAATGATACAACTTTTCATGGTGCCTCATTCCACTTTTAAAACACACCTACAGACCAGACTTTTTTCCATTGCCAGCCAAATGACTATCAAACTGAATACATAAAATATCAAATAGTTACACTAAAACTAAAAAGCATGAAAATATCAATTTTTGTGACTAAATGCCAAACACCTGGATATTTTGGAATATCTAGAAGTTTATTATAATGTTTACTTTTACTTAGATTTTTGTTTATAAAAAAACATCAAAATAAAGAATAATAGTGTAATAGAAATAGCACACTGGGGTAAGGCAGTTTTCATTCCAGTGCTAGCTCTGCTAACTAACCTGCATGGGACTTTTTGAGAAAATCTCTTATGTTTTTGAACCTAAATTTCCTCATCTGAGAAATGAGATGATTGAACAGAACACTTTCAAGAGTCTTTCAAACTCAGGATTCTATGACCTCAAAACTGAACATTAATGTAATTGTTGGAGATATAAGGAACCATTAACCTAGAATATTCTAATGAGCATATTTGGATCCAAAATTATTCTGGTATAAAGATTAGTAACTGTGAGATAACTCCCAAATTAGTCAGAGAATAGAAACGTCAAAACAATTTAGAGAACAACTTATAGTCTAGAGATGCTAAAGCAGTCTTAGACTGTCTGAATAGATATCTTTCCTAAGAGATAAACAGTTTCACATTGCTTGGCATTGGTGAGATCACATCTTGAGCAATGTCTTTCTCAGAGGGCCCTACTTTCATGGAGGTATTAAAACATTAAAAATGTCCTAATGAAAAATGATTGAGTGAACTGGACTCTTTATCTTGGAGAAGAAAAGATTTAATGGGATGACGACATGATAATTCTCTCAATACTTGAAGGTTTGTTTTTATTCAGGTGGAACATAAAAGGTTTTCTGTGTTTTTTTCCAGACAGAAAAACTACTACCAATTGGGTGGAAATTATGGTATGGATATGAGGAAGAAACTTAATTCAAACATAATTGTGATAGCTGTTCTTACCAGCCCCTCTGTCAGGGACATCATCATGTCTCTATGACCTCAGAAAGATACCCAAGAATCAAGTTTTTTGCTACTCTCAGTGCAATAGGTCAGGCCTTGTTCTCCATGTCGATGTTTTCAAACCATCACTTCCCAAATGTTAATGTACATATAAACCACTGGGTATCTTGAGATATTCAGTTTCTGATTCAATAGATCTGGGATTGTACCTAAGATTCTGCATTTCCAACCATCTCCCAGGTGTTTCATGTGCATTATCACCTGCCCAATCAGATGTTACTTCCCCACATAAACAAAAGATACCATTTGGTATAAGCGTTCATGTTACAATTAATACCCATGTGAAAGGAAGTAAAAAGATGTTTTGCAATTCTATCAGCTTCTTCTCATGATATTTAAATGTTTTCCTGTTTCTCATTTCCTTAAAGAGGTTACATATTTTCTGACATTTTACTATTTTTGATCACTTTGCACGATGGTACTGGCATGGCCCTGACTAATTCTAGGTAACCAGGAAATATTCCCCCTGAACATTATGAATTTTGCTTATTTTAGGTCATTACTTCATTGACTACAACGATTTTTCATAGGACACTCAGAGATGCACACACAAACACACATACCATCTCATGGTGCTTTTTATTGGATTTTATCTACAAGGCATGATGGTCTAGGAACAGAGGCCTGTGTGTGCATAGGGAATCTGTGCCCACTTTCAGTCCCCCTTCACTCTAGGCTTTATCTACCTCCAAATAGGCATCTTACTCAGTGGGAACTGGCTAAATATCCAGGGTCTTTTTGTTATCATTGCCTTGAGGAAATTTTTATCTCATCTTGATACCATACCAGCTTTAACTCTCAAGGCTATACAAAACAATTGTAGCCTCTCCCTAGTAACTCTTCAAACATTTATATAGAGTCATTGTGGTCTCTTTGAGGCTTCACTTTCCAAGCTAAACATCCCCAGTTCCTTCAATCATTACTCATATGAAATGGTTTGAATTCCTCTACCATACTGTTGCTTTAAAAATTAAATAATTTTTAAGAGGGTGTGTAGGAGTGGGAATTTTGTGGCTTCCTAGGTAGATTTCTGGCATAATAACACCAAACATCTTTTGGATTCTTCATAACTTATAGGTCACCATATGGCATTCTGTTTGGGGGGGAAAAAAAAAGTTTTCGCTATACCAACTCCCACTTGTAGGGTTTTTCCGGTTTTCTTTCTTTCTTTCTTTCTTTCTTTCTTTCTTTCTTTCTTTCTTTCTTTCTTTCTTCCTTCCTTCCTTTTTCTTTCTTTTTTCTCCAGAGGTATGTATGTATGAGCAGGAGTTTTGGGAGTTCTTTATGCACCTTCAATGCAAACTCTTCCACCTAGTTCAGATTCACCCCACTTCAGAGCTGCTGGACGGTTCTATGTGTTTTTCTTGCATGAAATGGAGAATACGTAGCATCTTCCTATCTAAATGAGCTCATTATTTTTCATCTGTGCAATTTCTAATAGTGATTGTCTAAAAAAATACATAGGAATGTCAGTTTAGTGAAATCTCACATGAAGAATAATAATGGTCATTTATCTAATGGAGTTTTAATAGGAGAAGTAGTACATTGGTACTAATAAAGATCAGTAAAAAGTGACAAAATAAGACAACAATGGCCATGTGTTGTATTATACTCTGAACTCTGAACAATCAGCAGTAGTCTGGATATTTTACCAATAGGGTATTACTATCTTCCTGTATGTATGCTGTATAATATGCTAATTATAAAATTAAAAAAAATCTATCTTAATGGAATGAAGAAAGAAGTTTTCCATTTTGTTCCTAGCAAAGGGAATGGCATAGGTGAGGAGGGGTGGAAATGGGGAAGGTAGAGATGAGGATCATTAATAGAAATGTAACCCCTAATTCACATCACTCTGGTGGTCTTGGTACCTGATACATGGGTTACATGCTGCACAGTAAATAAATTCTGAATTATAAAAGATGATACACATTCAGAAATTTGGCAACCTCATTTCCTTTATCATTGTATTTGAAATTACATCATGTTTAGATGTCCCCTAACACTCAGATTGGACTTAAGTCTCTTAATAAGGAAACATTAGGCCAGAATTGATCTTCACTTTTAGTGGAGGAAATGCATACTAGTTATTCTATAAGTGTATCAAGAAGTTAATTCGAGAATATAGAACCTTTAAGCAGCTATAGCTTATGCCTGTGTTGGCAACATGTGATCTCAGTGAAAAGTGTAAAACAGCAGACTGCCAGATGTTTTGACTATGTGATACATCACATCTTAATGTTTCTTAGGTTGGCCATAGTAATACTAGAGATTCAAGGATTTTAAAATTAACAAGTTCTATTCTAACCCTTTCTTAATCTTTACCTTAAAAATGTCTTATACTCAAAACATTCATATGTTAGAATTTTTCTTTAAAACACATGTGTTCAGGAAGAATGTTTATAAACCATAAACAAAATCTAGGAAGAACATATCATGTTTCTTAAAGTATATTATATAAACTATTGGCCAGTAAGACTATGACTGGGGAATGATATTTTCAGGTTAATCAAACACTCTGCAATATTATTCCATATGTATTATAAATTTTAAGTGCAGGGAGCTCAGTATTACTCTCATATCAAGCATGATTTCCTTGTAAATATATTCGAGGGCACTTCAAAATCTTCTGGAACTTGTGTCTTAATTTTGAGCACTAGATCCACTGTACACGAATTTCCTTCAGAAGAGTTCTAGTTAGTACCATTTCATTTAGACAATAAATTCATTCAGTAAATGAGTATTAATGCTGACTATCATTCATAGGAAGACTCTGAGGAGACGAGGCAGGTGCCATTTGAGATGGGGAGGAGGGGTGAGGGGAAGGCAGTGGCTACACCTGACCAAGACCATCAACCCCAGCCTTTCAGGACAGCATTACCACATTCTCCTTAAAACATCTTCTCTACCAAACTAATCTTCAAAGAGTCTCCTCTGAAAATGCAAATACTTCTGCAGGGCATGTGTATGTAGTGCATGTATGTAGTGTATGTAGTGTACTGGTATTAATTATATCTTTGTTAGCAAAAGGTTGAAAAAAGGTTGAAGAAAGGAAATGACAGAAGATAGAAAATGGTGGCATCAAAGAGGAGAAAATGGATCTCTTAGAGAAGTAGAAATACCCATGACAAATACTACTTATTTTACAGTTTTGCTTTAGGGTTTCAATTATGACAAACTATTGTTATAGATGTGGAAACATTTTATAATTTTCTCTTGGATTGGCTTCTTCTATTTGTTGTTTCCAGTGAAACTAAATGAATCCCTAGTGTCCAGATCTAATGTATTAACATAATTAATGCTACTCGAGCTGTTTGTTCCCTTTCATGAAGGTTTTTTTGAAAAGCTAAGTAAAGTCATAAATAAAGACAAACACAAAATGTCTTTGGGGGAAGACAAATAAAATGGCTACTTTCAGAACTATTAATAATCTTACAATTTTTGTCACTTAAATTTTCTTTAGTTAATGTCTTATGAAGCTAGAGGGTGTGCAATGTTTCCTCAGCCAGCTTAAATAAATCAGAAAATTCTGGTTTTGAATGCCCATAATGAAGATCAGTTACAATTATGAACAGATTTTTTTGTTTGATTGCCTTCTGAAATAACTTTCTTTTGTAACAAAAAACATTAGTGAGGATGTTTCATTAAAAATAAAAAACAAATCTTAGTTCAAAACTTAAATTACATTGCTCTATATTTATACCATCCCAGAAAAAAAATTCAGCTAAGGAAATATTCAGACACATAATTATTTTACTCTAATTGGCATTGTTAATTCACATGCACATGTACAAACAAGCATTGCGGTACAGAGTATACAGAGGTATTAAAGAGATTAAGACTGCAGGTTATCTGAGAGGAATAAAGAGTTTGGCCTGAACTGAATCTAAGATATATTTATTTGCCATTGGCCCCCTTGGTCAAAAGGAGAAAAAGAAAGGTAAATCTAAAACAGTCACTAAAGAAACAACTTTTGCTTCAGTGGCTTGGGTGATAAATTCCCCTTGGAAATAAGTGGCAAGGCAGTTGAAAAACAGCACGACTCTGGGGTCCTGCTCCTAAGAAATATACCTGTGGCATTTACTCCGAAACCAAGAAATATATGTTCTATCTATCTGTAATAGATGTCAACTTTTCAAATGAACTAGCAGAGTGTGTTTTTGAAAGTCTCTGGCTTCTACAATGAATTCAGGTTCTATGGTAAACTGGATGAATTAGCTAGATATAAAAGACTTAATAGACTATTTATAAAATCATTTAGTTGTAAAAATAAAGGCACTACAGGAGTTTTAAATTAGACTATTTTTAAAGGCTTCTTGTGAACATCTCCCCCACTCCAGACTGCCTATTTTCAAAGCATTTTATTTTAGAATCTCTTGGATACAGAAAAGAGAATTAGAATGCATAGCAAATGACTGCAAATATTTTGTTTCATTCTCATTTTAAGGTATCAGCCAAGTAACACCAGTGTATCCAATGAACTCCAAAGTTGGCAGAAGTGTTAGTAAATCTGCTCATTCCTGGTCCATTTTACCAAATATGTATTCAGATTTTTAATAAATATTTTGGAATATTTGGGCTATATATCTTCTCCTTCATGATTACAGTCAGGTACGCACAGGAAGATGATGTTATCTCTGTTAAGGAAGGATTCTTTATTTAACCTGAACATATCAACATAAGGAGATTTTGTCTATAGGATAAATTTTATTCTTTGGGAAAGAGACTGGGTTTTTCAGATATAAGCAAATAGCTATATTATAAAATCAGGTTGTAATAGGCATTATTTCCGGGGGAGGGCAAGTCCCACTGAGATGATCGTATCATTTAATAACTACTATACTACTAAAGCCTGAGAAGTTGTATGTTTAACATTAATGGTCATTAGTGAATAGGAAAAAAAGAGTATTGTGTTCTGTAATTTTGGCAAGCATATTGATTACAGTCTTTATTTAGTAACATTTTCAAGTTAATCCTGGCAGCAAAGATCTGTAAGTTTTACTGCAAGCCATCATATTTGGCTGTTACAACAGAGAACAAACAAAAAACATTAAGTTGGGAACATATGCAGAATCTTACATATTGTTTATTCTTTCAAAGTAAAATGGAACCCTCGGTCATTGTTCTAGACAATCGATTCAGGTTTCATTAATAACCTCCCTTGAAATATTCAGAAAATTGGGTTAAAATTGTTTTAGGGTGCCTGAATTTACCAGATTGTTGTTTTAATTCTTCATTCACAAAAACATATTTAAATAACAACAACAAAAATCAATGTGGAAAGTTTTTGTAAATTGCCCAAGCAATCAATTATGAATTTTATGTGAATGAACAATTTTCTGAAGATTGACTTTATTCAGTAAAACCTTCCTATTTTCCTCCTGTGAAGAAACTGTTTAGGGATAATAAATAGATATATATAAAATTATAACTGTCATTCTTAGGTGCAGATGGAAACATTAAACTCTATTAATAATTCTTTATTTTTTCATCATTATTGGAATGTTTCTTTGTGGCTAAACTTTCTTATTAACATAGCTTTAATAAGAAACATGCAGATCACATCTATTATATATATTTAGAAATATACTTCAGTGACTAATTATTATCCATCAACTGGATAGAACTCCAGTAAAATTTTCAAAACAGGATTATGTCAGTAATATGGGAAGTGTTTTTGGAATTCTGATAGTGCTGATTCAGAAATCTTACAAAACTTATGAAATTGATTAATGCCATTTTATATAAAAGTAAATTATGGTCTTAAAAAAATTTCCTCACAGACTTAGAAAGTAAATATTTGATAATGTTAAGTCATGAATGCAATAACATATTTATCTATTTTCAATTGATCAAATGACACAAAAGCAACATCATCAATATTCACACATGTTACAGACTAGTGTGAAGACACCACATGTGATGACTGTATTTGACCATCTTTGGAATGGAAAGGAAGCCCAAACATCAAACCTGATGACTACAGCATTTAGGAACAGCAAAAAGCAAAACAAACAAACAAAACAAAACAAAACAAAAAAACCACCCCACCAAAACTCAGTTCATACTTTAGGAAGCTGAGTTAGTACTTCGCTTTTCCCCCCAAGAGTACACCTGCCTTTATAAGGAAGAACCAACCATGTGAATGAGAACTGGAGTCAAGGTTAAAATAATTTTTCCCAAGAGAGTGGAGTGCATCTAAGAGAAGCAGAGGCTTAGCTCAGAGGAGCATTAATAACAAGAGGCAGCACCTCCCCTGAAAAACATTAGAGCCTCTTGGACATACGTTTGAAATTCATCCCCCCAAGTCATCCTATGACTGTAGGGATAGGTGATAATGTTCCACTATTTGAAGGGGGGAAATATAGCACCATTTAAAAAAAAATCATCACTTTAAAAAATAATACAAAAGTGGCCAAGTGTTCTAACTGTCAAGAAACCTTTGCAGATGATAAAAGAAAAGCTTTGTCTTTCCAATTATTGTTTGCCCTTCAGCTGACATACATGCTGAGTTGCATCAATAGGATTACAACGGAAACACAGTCATCTCCAGGTTTCCTCTGTTTGGATTTCTTGATCTTGTTTAAAGAAACAGGCTCAGGGAATGCACAGAAAACAAACTTCCCCAATCGAAGTTCTGAGGTCTCCCCCCACCCTCAGAAACCTGTCTAGTTTTACCCATAGCACCGGACAGAAATGTCATGGTCATGTTGCACCACTTCACTTGTTGAATTGTATGAAGACAGCTCTTGACCACAATAACTTAGTGAAGAACCTTGCTCTTAAATTAGCCCCCAAGATTTCTTTCCAGTTCGATGGTAATGTCTTACCTGCATGTGTCCCTGGTACATTCTGCTTGGGCTTCTTCAGGGCTCCCTGAGGCCGCCGGATGCGTTCCCCCGTGTTTACTTGCACACCAACAGAGGGGAGAAGGCGGCGTGCACACTGTGTTTTAGACCGTGCCTCTGAGCCCGGAGGAAGGCTCCAGGTAGCCCGGCCACGGTGGCCTCCTGGCCGTTCTGCGGGCTGCTGGGAACTGTTCTCCGCTCGGGGTGCTGAAAGCGGACACAGGAGAGCGCGCGGAGGAGACAAGGAGCCCAGGCGGCCACGCTCACCCGCAGGCGCAGGTCCTGCTTCACCCGGCGACTCTAAAACTCACTCCTTCTCCACCCAACTCTTTCTCGCTTCCTGCCGGGCTGCCTCATGTCTCTCTCACTATCTTCGTCGCGAACCCCCTCTCCTCCCAACCCTGACGTGAGCGCCCACACCAGCCGCCGCCGCAGCTGCCGAGCGGGGCGCGCGCCGCCCTCCCGGCCGCGTCCCTGCCGAGAGGCCGCGGGGCCGGGCACGCGCGCGCGTCCTCGGCGGGCCCGGGAGCAGCCCGAAGGCGGGGCGCGCACGCGGCGGCAAAGTGCCCGCGAGTGGTGGTCGCGCAAGGCGTTCAGGTGTGGCAGCTGCAACCACGGAGATTCCTGCAGAGTCGATGGTCAGATGCAAGAAAAGTGGGAGGAACATGCATTGTCTCTCCAGGAGCCATCAATAACGACCGAGCCTGTCATCCTACAGACATAATAGGCTGAGCGTGGGGGTTTTTGAAGAGTTTACTTCTGTTCTGATTCAGCTCTCACAAGTTGCCTCCATGTCACTCCGTGAATAAAGACTCCCCATTCACCCCACCCTCAATTCATTGTTGATCACTCTATTTAAAATTCCAAATCCCAGTCTCTAAGGGCCTTCCATGATTTTTCTCCCTAGCAGTTAACATCATCTAACATCCCATATATTTTACATATTTTATTTATTGTCTGTCTGTGGAGACGCAATGTTATTTCCATGAAATCGGGGATATTTAGGGAGGGGAGTGTATCTGTTTGTACACGGATGTATCAATATGATATAGTACCACCTGCCACGTGGTTGGTAGTCTAAAAATATCTGTTGAATGAATGGGTCTTTACTATATAATCTATAGGTAGAGTGTATTTACATAGGTCTCAAATTAAAGAGACTGGATAGTTTGATAGTCTTTACATTATAAATGTATAGACATACACACCGTGCGCCGGCATATATGTGTATACCGCGAATACCTAGTTTTGTTGGTAATAAGATCTCCAATTACACAATATGCCCTCCAAGTTGTATACAGCATGATATGATCCCCCCAATAGTGTAAACAGCATGATATACCTTTCATAAAGTTAAAAAATTTATCAGCTTTCTGGGAACATAAATATATATCATATATAACTATATGAAAAGGAAACCAGTAGAACAATCAATATAGTATTCAGAATGTTGGTAATTCTTGGTGAAGAGAGGCAGGGGGAGGGGATAGTGGCATTTTATATGAAGGTTAATTATCTATGTCTTAGCTATTAGCTAGGGTTGTCATTTGAGAATATGTATTACCCTGTAAAAATTGCTATTAAACATAACTATGTATGAACTAGTGAGGAAAGGGTGAAATGAATCCAAGAAATGATTAATTCAATACATCTGTGGTCCTAAAACAAGCGACTGAACAGCCAACCAACCAATCAACCACAAAATGAGTAAGACCTGTAAAGGCAAGAGATATGGAATCCTATTAGATTCCACCAATAGTTAAACTTGGAAATTTTCCTTTGTCTTCTTTAGACTTCAGCTTTTCCATGTCCAAACCCTGCATGACAAGCTCATTGTTTTATTTAGAAAATTGAGGTAAGTTCATAGAAACTGTAAACTAAAGTATCACCCATTTTTCTTTTATTGTCCTTTGTAAGATAGAACACTGGAATAGGAGTCAGCAGGCTGAAGTGCTAATTCTGTCTCACTACCTCACTGCTCTTTTGATCAAGTATACTCTCTATTTCCTCATTTTTAAACAATTTTATTTATTTATTTGACAAAGAGAGAGATCACAAGTAGGCAGAGAGGCAGGCAGAGAGAGAGGGGGAGGCAAGTTCCCCACTGAGCAGAGAGCCCAGGACCCTGAGACCATGACCTGAGCTGAAGGCAGAGGCTTAACCCACTGAGTCACCCAGGCACCCCTATTTCCTCATTTTTGAAGTAAGGCAAATATCTATTCAGGCTACAGCACAGGGCTGCTAAGGACTGAATACATGCAAAGGGAGTTGTAAATTATAAACCACCATATATGAGTATGTAAACAGACTTTTTTCCAGTCCAAAAAAGATGAGTGATCATTTCCCGAGATGTCAATCTCTACAAATTTAAAAGAGGGGAAATATTTATATAAAATGCTAGCATATTGGTATAAAAATTTGGGGGGGAAATTCTAGTTTGATTTGAAAGTGCTAGAGTTCTATGAAATAACAGTGGGGCCAAACGTTTTCAATCCATTATAAGCTTACCATTACCTAATGGCAAATTCAAGGAGTTATCAACCATAAAAGCATTTGGACCATCATGGCAACTACCTAGAGTTGAAGGTAAAACTCAATATATCATTTTTTAATAACTGGAGTAACTCATTTAGTTGCTCCCTACATTCAGGAAATCCCAGGTAAGTGCATCTGTGAAGATACACCTGTCTGCATCCATATTTATCAAGAACCGAGTATGTGGAAGTGCTATGCAAAGTGCTGAAATACATTGATAAATAAAACAAATATGATCTCTATCTTCATTGACCCCATAGTTAGCTTCTGGACAGAAGTACAGTTTACCATCCCAGAAAGATAAATTTATCTAGACTTTTCATAAACAAACAAGCCTCTGTAGAGATTCCACAACTTCCCATTTTCTCTATCTAAAAGTTTACATCTAACCTCTTCTAGTCAAACATTTCCCCTTCAGTTTTGAACTTTAATCCTTTCTACAGCACACATACTTCCTTCAAAGCCTGTAAATAAAGGCTTTGTGAGCAAAAACACTTGGCTGACTATTAATTCAAATGTCAGTATCTTGGGATATTTTTGATTCACAGAACCATCTAGCAGTTTATACATCTCATTTGGTTAGACCAGAAATTGCCATCCAAATCTAGCATTGTAGCTCAAGTAATATGGTGTTTGGGTGCAAAAAGAAACTTTTCATGTGCAAATAGATATACCCATAGAAAATCCATAAGATAAAGCACGTGTGAATTGTATTCTGGTGAACCCTAAGGATTTTATGATACACATAACAACAAGCTGAATCATAATATAATTATATTTGTGGAAATCTTTTTTGAAAATTGCAAATAGGTTGTTTTTAAATGATCTTGAAAGGAGAAAATGTGCATAACTTTCTCTCTCCTCTGACTTCAGTAATGGTGAAAAAGCATCTCTTTGTGTAATTTCTGTTCTCCCCAGGGAATCATTAAGGTAAACTGGCATAAGGTAAACAAATCAGAGATGCAGCAGTTTGGAAAAGGTGTGGTTCTTTGGGAACAAAGGCAAGTGGCAACAACTAGCTATGTGTCTGCTTCTCTGATACCAGAAGAAGAATGGAAATTACTGCCAAACATCAAAATGCTTTGACTTTTCACAGTATTTTGTAATTTTCATATTATTAATTGGACTCATGGAAAAATAACTTTGAAGATGAATTGGTAATACATGTGAAATTCAAACAATTACATCTATAGTAGGAAGCAAAAGAAGAATACACTGTATACTTCTGTATACACTGTGCAAGGAATGGTTACTTGTGAATCTTTTCTAATCAGACCTGCACAAGGATATACAATTCACTGGCAGTAATACCATCATCAGCAACAGTCTGACTTATAAGTGGCTGGGCTATGACTGCCTAGTTAAACTAAAAATAATTCATTATTATTAAGGCATGCATTGGATCTGAGGAAAAGAAAGATAATCCATATCTCAGTCCTTTCACACTGTTGTTTTACAACCTAAAATGGCTCGTGATTTAATACCAGGTCCCAGCTCCAGAAAATATTTCTCATTTTAAATTCAAAGACCCTTATTACTCAAAGTGATCTACTGACCAGCAGCATCAGTCTCATGGTTAGAAATGCTGCCCCTCAGGCCCCATCTGTGACCTACTGAATCAGAATCCACATTTTAACAATATCTCCAAGTGCTTTGTATTTACCATCAATTTGAACAACAACTGTGGTCTTGGTGGTTTATTTACTCATGTAAATATGTGGCAAAGCTAGCTCTTGCCTTTTGCAATGATAGCACACGAGTAACATTTATAATAAGAGGAAAGCACAATGCATATTCTCTTCCATTTATAAGATAATGTCACTATATTTTGAGTGGCCAGAGTACTTGCCATAAAATCAGAGCACACTCAGCTTTCTTACAGCAAGAAATGTGCTAATATTGCTTTTAGTTTTAATCATTATAATTAAATAAAGGAGTTGAGTGGTAGCAAAATATATTTTGTATTGATCAAGTTAAATTTTTATTAATAAATGAATCCTCCTGCATTTTAAATGGCTATTGAAAACTCAGGATTTATTAAATCTTTTAAAAAGCTGAGTAATAATGATGATGTCAGTATACTTGTGGATTTAAAAAAATCATTAATAATAGCCTTTTGGTGGTGATTCAACCATTCTTTTATAATCTGTACAATTCAAACCCTGCTGCTCAAAGATGGTGTAGGAGAGAACAAAAGTAAAAAAACTATAGACCTAAATTAAAATGACTAATTGGTTTTTATTGTTCAATCAGAGGGAGGAACATTTTGTTAAAGTTTGCCCACTTGCCCTTTTTATGTCTTTGACACATTGAATGCGATTAACTGGTGTTCAGGGGATTAGATCTGGAAAGAATTTTGGAAACCTACACAGCAGACCCCAGGCTGTCAAGGGGAATTATGATTGAAGAGAAGTACATAGACTCTGGTGACTAGGAGATGGCAGCAATGTTCTTCCAAATGAATAAACAAGTTGGAAGCTTCAGAGCTGGGCCTCCTATTTAACCAATTTAAGAAATTACACTAAAATAATTTACATTTTTTTCCTTTATGACAATGTTCTTTCAGCAATCCAGTATTGCTTTTAATATTAAGGGCCCTTTCTACACTTTCTTAGTCCTGGTGAAAAAATATTTGCAAACAAAAATATCTCTTGCTTTTGACTCTTCTTTACTACTCTTTCCATCAACATTCTAGCAGACACTTTAAATCCATTACCAATCTCAAAGCTAGTTTTATCACCTCCACCTGTCTCCATGCCAAGCAATCATATTCATTGCAGTCAGATCAATTTCATAAAGATGAGCATTGATCATATTACTGCCCTGTTCAAAAACCTTAGTGGTTTCTTATTGCCTAATATCCAAAATTTTAGCTTTTTATTCTTAGTTATTGAATACAGTTCACCACTCAGAGCCATATCTTCTTCTAGTGGCAGGAAGAACTGTCTCTTCTTTGAGGAAGTGTCTCTTCCCCACTTTTTCCCATTTGTGTGGTGGGAGACATTTTACTATCAGGCTTCGGGGGTGGAACATATGACCTAGGCTAAGCCAGCAGTGCATTTAATCCCCATTGGTCACAGTTGGGGATGGTCATATGACCCAATTCAGCCAACCAGGCCAAATGGATTCAGTTCCAGGACTATCCGGAGCAGACTCTTTCTTCTTCTGGATTGGGTGCACTACTGATAGAAACTTGAAGCTGTCAGCATCAAGCACTCTAAAACTGGAAAGAAAATCACCATGGTGGAGAAATTGTCTAGTCAGGCTCCTGGGGACAAAACTTGAGCCATTAAATAAACCATACTTAAAAGCTAGCCTACTTCTGAATTTTAGTTATTTTGGTTAATGCATTCTCTTTTTTGGTTGAGTTGAAATTTTCTGGCACTTATAACCACAAGAATACTTATTAACACAATCATCTTCCACAAACTGGCCCCTGTCCTTTTTTCCAATTCTGCATATGACCTAACTTTTGTAATAACTGTACTATTATATTAATCTTCAAACAATCCAAGTTATACTCATACTCTTTCTTTGTCTTAGAATATACTCTCTGTCTTTCTACTCCTTTGGAATGAAAACTCAGTCATTTTTCCAGTTTGGTCTCAAATTCCATTACCTTCATAAAACCTTAATTGATCCTCCACTTGAATACATCTTCATGGTGGGAACTTATAACACAAAATTCTTTTATTTTAAAAATATTTTATTTATTTATTTGAGAGAGAGCGAGCGTGAGCAGAGGTGAGCGGCAGAGGCAGACTCCCCACTGAGCAGGGAGCCCAGTGTGGGACTCCATCCCAGGACTCCGAGATCATGACCTGAGTTGAAGAGAGATGCTTAATTGAGTGAGCCACCCAGGTGCCCCACAAAATTCTTTTAATTCACAAAATTTTTCTCTTGTTTAATTATATCTGTGCTTCTTTACTCCTTATTAGATATAGGCAGATAGAGGCAAGAACCTTATTTTACTCTTTGTTTTGCCAAAATAACTTACAACATCTTACATGTAAAAAAGTCCCAATATTAATCGATAACATAAATTATTTTGGAAGTATTTGGAACAGTATAAAATTTTTGAAAATAATTTAAAAATTACTTATTCCAAAGACACACTTCAGATATATATTTTCTAAATAAAATATTAAAGTAATTGTTGATTTTATGTAGAATCACACAATACTAAGGCTGAAAAAAACTTACAGCTTTTGTGGACTGACTTCCCTTTTTCAAATAAAGATTGTGAGGATCAATGAAGTCAAGTGCCTATTCCTGATGTGCTTTTACTGATGTGAAACAATTCTATTTTTGACTCTATAAAAGAATTTGGAGTATAATTACTCAAAGTTCACTATAGTGATAACATTCAGTTCATGCCATAAAATGCTGCTATCTGAATTAAAAAAAAAAATGAATTAGTGTCCTAAGGGCAGGTAAGTGGATAATTACTGGATAAATAGTTAGACTTGGGAAAAACTAACTATCCTCACAAAGGTATTTTAGGAATGTGATAGAAGCAAAAATTTACTGGGTGCCTGGGTGGCTCAGTGGGTTAAAGCCTCTGCCTTCAGCTCAGGTCATGGTCTTAGGGTTCTGGGATGGAGCTCCACATCGGGCTCTCTGCTCAACAGGGAACCTGCTTCCTCCTCTCTCTCTGCCTGCCTCTCTGACTACTTGTAATCTCTGTCTATCAAATAAATAAATAAAAATCTTTTTTAAAAAAAGAAGCAAAAATTTACCTTATATCAATAAAAATATCTCATTCTATGTTCACAAAAACAGGGTATCTGATTTTTTAAAGAATTCACATTAGAAGGAGATATGCAACATTGAAAAATTATAGAAATGATACAACCTACAAGAAAAACAATTATTTCTAAGGCAAATTTGTGGTTCTAATCCTCATTCAGACAATTCTCATTTCTTAGAATACCTTATTCCCACTTCCCTACTATTACAAAAAAAAACAGTTGTATGGGGGAAAATGAAAGCTTAAGGCTATTTTGAAAGAAGAAATAAGATTTTGATGTGATATATAATACCTGTAGATAAATGCTTATAAAACAATAAATGTTTGATAATAAAATAGTCTTGGTATTTATTAAAGCCTATGGAATTTTATAGCAGGATGGCAGAAACTAATTGTTTTTTTTTTTTTTTTAATTCCATGAAGAGTGAATCACTAGGACCACTAAAATATTATATATTTAGAATGCCTTAGTTTAGACTATTATATTCCTTCTGGGCTAATTGAGAAGAGCCTCCTAAATATTTAAACATCCCCTATAAAATGAGAGTCAACAATTAAAAGTAAATGTAAATTGAAGATGGCAGAGTAGGAGGACCCTAAGCTCACCTTGTCCCAGGGATACAACTAGATAATACTATCAGTGTAAATAACCTAGAAAACAACCTAGAGACTTCCAGAATAAAGTCCACAGCTAAAAATAAAGCTCCACAGCTAAGAGTAGAAAAGAGACCACACCAAAAGGGTAGGAAGGGCAGAGACACAGTCTGTAGCTAAATGGAACTGTGGGACATTCACAGAAGAAAGGCATGCAGAGGGGGAAGTGAGGGGTGAGAAACAGATTTTCATATCAGGAAGCTCACATAGGTAAGACAAGTTCCCATAACATTTGACTTTGAAAAACAGAGGGGCTGAATTCTGTGAGTTCTTACAAGCAGTAGGACTTAAAACTTAGAATTTTAAAAAATCAGACTTGGTTGGCTCTGGGAGAAAAGGAGTGTGAAAGGAAACTGAATGACCCCTCTTACAGAAACCACACAACAAACAACCCACACCCAAGAGGAGACAGCATAGAAGCAGCAGTTGAAAAAGCCTGGAGTATATGGGAGGGAGAATTATTTGCGGATCTTAGAGCATGCGCCAGAGTGACAGAGATCCTGGGAGACATCTCCACGAAAAAAGCTGGCAGGTGCTATTTCCCTCTCCCACCTCCCATTCAAAAACACACTTGCCACTTCTAGGGAAGAGCATGGATTTGACACTCATTAGTTTGGGGAAGGAAACAGAAATCCAGATCCAGGAAGCATATGAAGCCCTCAACAAAACCAATCCAAGGACGTCCATACCAAGATACTTAGTAGTTAAAATGGCAAAAAGTAGTGATCAAAACAGAATTTTAAAAGCAGCGAAAGAAAAAGGGAACAGTTACATACAAAGGAAATGTCACAATGCTATCAGCTGATTTTTAAGCAGAAACTTTGCAGGTCAAAAGGGAGTGTCACAATATATTCAAAGAGCTGAAAAGAAAAAAATATGCAGTGAAGAATACTCTAAGCAGCAAGACTGTCATTCAGAACAGAAAAACAGATAGAATTTCCCAAACAAAAGTTAAAAGAATTCATGACTAGTACATCAGACCTACAAGAAATGTTAAAGAGGACTCTGAGTAGAAAGGAAAGACCATAAATAAGAGTAAGAAAAGTAGGAAGAACAAAAGCAGTGAAAATAAGTATATCTATAAAAATCAGTCAAAAGACTAACAAAATAAAAAGATGCAAAATATGAAACCATATACCTAAAACCTGCATTGGGGGAAGGAAAGGAATAAAGAATGGGTTCAAACTTAAGCTAACATTAACATAATATAGACTGCTATATACAGACAAACTAAATGGTAACCCAAAGTCAAAAACCATTGATAGATATGCAAAAAATAAAAAGAAATGACTCCAAGTATGTCAGTAAAGAAAGCCAACTAATCATGACAGAAGAGAGCAAGAGAAGAATGGAATAAAGGAACAAAAAAAAGATAATAAAAGCAACCCAAAATAAGTAACAAATGGAAATAAATACCTATCTATCAATAATTAACTTGAATGTAAATGGATTAAATGCTCCAGTAAAAAGACATAGAGTGATGGAATGGACAAAAATACAAGACCCATCTATATGCTGCCTATAAGAAACTCATTTCAGATCTAAAAATGCATAAGATTGAAAGTGAAGGGATGGAAAAGCATTTACCATATAAATGGAATTGGAAAGAAAACTAACTAGCAATAGTTGTCTCAGACAAACTAGATTTTAGAACAAAGACTGTAACAAGAGACAAAGAAGGACACTATATAATAATAAAGAAAACAACTCAATAAGAAGATATAACAATTATAAAAATTCATGTACCCAACATAAGAGCACCCAAATAATTGATAGTAATACAATAAGAGTAGGGAACTTTAACATTCCACTTACATCAATGGACAGATCATCCAAACAGAAAATCTACAAAGAGTAGCTTTGAATGACGCACTGGACCAGATAGATTTAATAAATATATTTAGAACATTTTATATCAAAGCAGCAGAATATACATTCATTTCAAATGCATTTGAACATTCTCCAAAATAGATCACATATTAGCCCACAAAACAAATCTCAACAAATTAAAAATACTGAAGTCCTACATACATATTTTCAAAATACTGAAGTCCTACCATGCATTTTTTCTGACCACATCTTTTCTGAACTTCCAAATTCATTCTATGAGACCAGCATTACTAGCATTATTTCTGTGAAACTAAAAATCAACCATAAGAAAAAAATCTAGAAAGAACACAAATGCATGGAGATTAAAGAACATGCTACTAAACGATGCATGATTATCTAAGAAATCAAAGAGGAAATAAAAAAATACATGGATACAAATGAAAATGAAAACACAATGGTTCAAACCCTTTGGGATGCAGCAAAACTGTTCTAAAAGGTAAGTTTAATGTGATATAGGCCTACCTCAAGAAGGAAGAAGAATTTCAAATAAACAACTTCAGCTTACACCAAAAATGAGCTAGAAAAAGAAAAAAAAGAGTTAAAAAAAGAAAAAGAAAAAAGATCTAGAAAAAGTTTTATTTAGACAAATAAACCCTAAAACTGTCAGAGGAAAGGAAATAAATATTTGAACATAAATAAATGAAATAGAAATTAAAATAAACAATAGAACACATCATTGAAACCAGGAACTGGGTTTTTGAAAAGATCGACAAAATTCGTAAGCCAGGCTTATCAAAAAGAGAGAGGGAGAGGGAAAAAGAGAAAGAGAGAGAGAAGACACTCAAACAAAATCAGAAATGAAAGTGGAGAAATAACAACTAATACCATGGAAACATAAAGTCTTGTCAGAGAATACTATTAAAGAGTATATGCCAACAAATTGAACAACCTAGAAGAAATGGATAAATTCTTACAATAAATATATAACCTCCCAAAACTGCATCAAGAAGAAATAGAAAATTTGAACAAACCAATTACCAGCAATGAAATTAAATCAATAATCAAAAAGTTCCCAACAGGGGCACCTGGTGACTCAGGTGGTTAAGCATCTGACTTTTGATTTTGGCTCAGGTTATGATCTCAGGGTTGGGAGACTGAGCCCTGCATCAGGCTCTCTCCTCAGTGTGGAATCTGCCTGAGATTCTCCATCTCCTTCTCCCTCTGCCCTCCCTACTGCTTGTGTGCACTCTCTCTCTAAATAAATTCTTAAAAAGAAAAGCCTCCAACAAATAAAATTCCAGAACTACATAGGTTCACACATGACTTCTACCAAACATTTAAAGAAGAGTTAATACTTGTTTTTTCAAAATTTTCCAAAATATAAAAGAGGAAAGAAAACTTCCAAATTTATTCTATGAGACCAGCATCACTCTGATTTCAAAACCAGATAAAGACACTACAAAAAAGAGAACTAGAGCGTATCATGCTTAGCGAAATAAGTCAAGCAGAGAAAGACAACTATCATATGATCTCCCTGATATGAGGAAGTTGTGATGCAACATGGGGGCTTAAGTGGGTACGAGAAGAATAAATGAAACAAGATGGGATTGGGAGGGAGACAAACCATAAGTGACTCTTAATCTCACAAAACAAACTGAGGGTTGCTGGGGGGAGGGGGTTTGGGAGAAGGGGGTGGGATTATGGACATTGGGGAGGGTATGTGCTTTGGTGAGTGCTGTGAAGTGTGTAAACCTGGTGATTCACAGACCTGTACCCCTAGGGATAAAAATATATGTTCATAAAAATAAAAATAAAAAATAAATAAATAAATAAATAAATAAAAAGAGAACTACAGGCCAATATCTCTGATGAACATGGATGCAAAAATCCTCAACAAAATATTAGCAAACTGAACCCAACAATACATTAAAAAAAGCATTCACCACGATCATGTGGGATTTATTCCTGGGATGCAAGGGTGGTTCAGTAGTCATGAATCAATCAACATGATAAATTATATTAATGATAGACTAAAAACCATATGATCATTTCAATAGATGCAGAAAAAGCAATTGGCAAAGTACAACATCCATTCATGATAAAAACCTTCAACAAAGTAGGTTTAGAGGTCATATACTTCAACATAGTAAAAGTCATATGTGAAAAACCCATAGCTATCACACTCAATGGTAAAACCCTGAAAGCTTTTCCTCTAAGGTCAGGAACAAGGCAAGGATATCCACTCTCACCACTTTTATTTAACATAATACTGGAAGTCCTAGCTAGATCAACCAGGCAACAAAAAGAAAGAAAAAGCAACCAAATTGGTAAGGAAGAAGTTAAATGTTCACTATTTGTAGATGACATGATATTACATATAGTAAACCTTAAAGATTCCACCAAAAAACTACTAGAACTGATAAATTAATTCAATAAGATCACAGGATACAAAATCAATATCCAGAAATCCATTGCATTCTATATACTAACAATGAAACAGTCCAAAGAGAAATTAAGAAAGCAATCCCATTTACAATTGCTTAGCTATGGAGGTGAAAAGATTGTATTTTAAAAACTGTAAAACATTGATGAAAAAATTGAGGATGACACAAACAAATAGAATGGAAGAACAGATATTGTTAAAATGTCCCTATTTCCAAAAGAAATCTACACATTTAATGCTATCCATATCAAAATACCAACAGCATTTTTCACAGAATTAGAACAAACAACACTAAAATTTGTATGAAACCACAGAAGACCCTGAAGCCAAAGCGATCTTGAAAAAGAAAAACAAAACTGGAGGTATCACAATTCCAGACTTCAAGTTATATAGCAAAGCTATAGGGATCAAGACAATATGGTACTGGCACAAAAATAGACACATAGATCAATAGAGCAGAACAGAAAACCCAGAAATAAAACATGATTATATGGTCAATTAATTTTCAAAAAACTAGGCAAGAGTATCCAATGGGAAAAGACAGTGTCACAACAAACAGTGTTGGGAAAACTGGACAGCTCTATGAAAAGAATGAAACTGGACCACTTTCTTTTTTTTTTTTTTTTTAAGATTTTATTTATTTATTTATTTGACAGAGAGAGAGAGATGACAAGTAGGCAGAGAGGCAGGCAGAGAGAGAGGGGCAAGCAGGCTCCCTGATAAGCAGAGAGCCCAATGCGGGGCTCAGTCCCAGGACCCTGAGATCATGACCTGAGCCAAAGGCAGAGGCTTAACCCACTGAGCCACCCAGGCACCCCTGGAGAACTTTCTTACACCATACACAAAGATAAAGTCAAAATGGATTAATAACCTAAATGTGATACCTCAAACCATAAAAATCCTAGAAGAGAGCAAAGGCAATAATTTCTCTCACATTGACCATAGCAACATCTTTCTAGATATGTCTCCTGGGGCAAGGGAAATGAAAGGAAAAATAAACTATTGGGACTTGATCAAAATAAACAGGTTTTGCACAACAAAAGAAATAATCAAGAAAACAAAAAGCCTACTGAATGGCAGAAGATGTAAGCCCATAATAAATCTGAAAAATGGTTAGTATCCAAAATATACAGAAAAATCATGCAACTCAAAACCAAAAAAGAAGTCATCCAATTTAAAAATGGGCAGAAGACATGAACAGACATTTCTCTAAAGAAGACATACATATGGTCAACAGACTCATGAAAAGATGTTCAGCATCACTTCTCATCATTGAAATGAAAATCAAAATCACAATGGGATATCACTTTACACTTGTAAGAATGGCTAAAATAAAAAACACAAGAAACAAGAAGTATTGGTGAGGATGTGGAGAGAAAGCAATCCTTGTGCACTCATAGTGGGAAGGCAAACTGGTGCGGCCACTGTGAAAAAATACTCTTTTCTTAAAAAATTAAAAATAGAACTACCCTATATTCCAGTAATTACAACACTGTGTATTCACCCAAAGAGTATAAAGGATATATGCACTCTTATGTTTATTGCAACATTATTTACAATATCCAAAATATGGAAGCAGCCCAAGTGTACGCTGATAGATGAATGGATAAAGAAATGGTATATTTATACAATGGACTATTATTTACCCATTAAAAGGAGTGAAATCTTGCCATTTGCAACAACATGGATGGCCCTAACTGGTATAATGTTAAGCAGAATAAGTCAGTCAGAGAAAAATAAATACCATATGATTTCATTCACATGTGGATTTTAAGAAAAAAAAAAATGAACAAAGAAAAAAAAGACTGATAAAAAAACAGATTCTTGGGGCACCTGGGTGGCTCATTCAGTAAAGCACCCAACTCTTGGTTTCAGCACAGGTTGTGATCTCTGGGTCATGAGATCAACTCCCAAGTCTGGGCTCAGTATGGAGTCTGCTTGAGATTCTCTCTCCCTCTCCTTTTGCACCCCCTGCCCCCATGCACACTTTCTCTCAAATAAATAAATAAATAAATTTTTAAAAGATGAAACAAACCAAAAACCAGATTCCTAACTATACGGAACAAATAGATAGTTACCAGAGATGAGGTGGGTGAGGGAGTGGGTGAAATATATGAAGAGGATTAAGAATGTACTTATCTTGATGAGCACTGACTTATGTATAGAATTGTTGAATCACTATATTGTATACTGAAACTAACGTAACACCACATGTTAGCTATCTTGGAATTAAAATAAAATTAAAATAAATAAATGTAAATTATTTTATTTTATTTTTTTAGAGAGAGAGAGTATGTGTGGCGGGGGGGAGTGAGGAGGGGCAGAGGGAGAAGGAGATAGAATCCTAAGCAGGCTCCACACCCAGACTCTGGCCCCACATGACCTAAACTGATAATGTTTAGGATCATGTTAGGTCATGAGATCATGACCTAAACTGAAGTCCAGAGTAGGCTGCCTAACCCACTGAGCCACCCAGGCACCCCAAATTTAAATTATTTTAAAAACAATCCTTCAACTTTCTCTACTGGAAAGAAGATAAAATCCATATTATTTTTAGCACAGGTAAAGCTCTTCACTGTTTTTTGCATCCAAGCTTCTTTCCCCACAAGTCCTCAGGTATAATTCAGGATTATCCAGCTCTTTGCTGTCCATAGAGTATGCCATAATGGATTATATCACCAGACCTCTATGCATGCTGGTTCATCCATGGGTAGCTCTCTTGCTTCTTTCTTCTCCTTGATATGCTAGGAATCCATATATTGCTTTAGGCTTTTGTTCAAGTATCAGCTTTACTGTAAAGTTTTCCTTAACTCCTGCATGCCTTGTTTGTGACGGCATACTAGTTTTACAAACATGTCATCAGTGTTATTTTATGAGTATAATTATTTATTTACAAATCTCCCTCTTCCACCAGGCTCTACGGTCCTTGCAGGTAGAAATTGTTCTTAACCATTACTGTTTATTCACAGCTGAGCACAGTGTCTTGTATTCTGCAAGCTTACTAAAGGTTTGTTGAATGAATAAATGTTCATCTTTTTAATAGTAGCCTTGAATTTTCTGAAGTGATGAAGTTAATTTTTTTTTTTTTTTTTTTTAAAGAGAGGGACTGCATACATGCAAGGGTGAGGGGTCAGAAGGAGAGAGAGAAAGAGAATCCTCAAGCAGACTCCCTACTGAATGAGGAGCCCAATACCAGGCTCTATCTCACAAAACTGAAATATGACTGAGCTGAAACCAAGAGTCAGACACTCAAGTGACCGAGCCACCCAGATGACCCTGATGCAATAAATTCTCAGTGACTAAATATGCAAGAAAGATGTCAATAGTAATCAAGAAAAGAAAATGCAACTTTTATCCATTTAGCAAAATAAAAAATTGGGCATTCAAAACAAATGGAGTCTTAAGTCCTCTAATGAGAAGTTATTTTCAGGCACATGCAGTATTAAGTAAATTAAGGCCCACAAACGGGTAGAGCTGAAAAGGATGCTGGAACTCACCTGGATCATGCCCTTGATTTTACAGATGAAGAAACTGAGGCCTAGACAAATTAAGGACTAACTTGATCAAGGTTTCAGCCTTAATCAGTGCATTAAATGCATTGATCAAAATATCAGGGCTTGACTGCTTCAGGAAAAAGAGTGTAAGAACTACCTGACCAACTTACTGGACCTTCTTGAAAGTCAGGAAAAGCCTAAGGATACCCAGGGCAGCTTTGAAGATGTGGTTCCCTACTCACTGTGAAGAAGAAAGGCTTTCGGTAGGGTTGGTGGGAAATTTGATAGATTCTCTGCTGTAATGAATTGATAAGGCTCACTTTATACCAGCAAGTACTCCTAAGGCTGTTGATTTAATCTGCTAAATAAGAATATAGCTTGAGCTTTGGAATATTTCAGGCTTTGAAAAGATATTCCCAACATAAAAGACAGACAATGGGCAATTATACTTAATATGTAAATATCTTCATTAATAAATTTACAAAATAAACAATCCAATAAGAACATGGGCAGGGCGCCTGGGTGGCTCAGTGGGTTAAGCCGCTGCCTTCGGCTCAGGTCATGATCTCAGGGTCCTGGGATCGAGTCCCGCATCGGGCTCTCTGCTCAGCAGGGAGCCTGCTTCCTCCTCTCTCTCTCTCTGCCTGCCTCTCTGCCTACTTGTGATCTTTCTCTGTCAAATAAATAAATAAAATCTTTAAAAAAAAAAAAAAGAACATGGGAAAAACATGAATAGAAAATTTATAAAATAAAGAAGTATAAATGGTCAATAAATGTAAATAATCAACAAATAAAAATTAACAAAAATAGTAATAAAAATGGTTAAATATAGGAGCATCATTATCATATCATGTTCGTAATGGATTTTTTTAAAAAAGAAAATGCTCAGTATTGATTGGAGGGGTACTTGAAATGGATACATTCTCACATTGAATTAGGATTCTATCACTAGGACAACTTTCCTGGAGGATGGTTTGGCTATATGGATCAAGAACTTCAAAAATGTTTATACCGGGAGACTTAGTATTTCCACTTTTAAGAATTTAAAATTAATTACAAATTTACACAGAGATTTATAAATGAAGCATTGTTTATAATAATAGAAAATTAGGAACAACTAAAGTGCCCCAAAATAGGAAAATGGTAAGTAATTAATTTGGATATGATGTAACACTTTTCATCATTAAAAAGTGTGATTTGGAAACAAATGATGTGGAAAATGTTTTAGTAAATATTAGTGAAAAAAGTAGTTATCTGTCATAATAGTATATATAGCAGAATCTGCATGTATATATGGAGTATAATGTGTTATGTACACTTAAATGTATGTATGTATACATTAATGTGTGTGTATATATATATAATTCCTTGCTATCTCGCTTTCACTATGTGAACATTCATTGTAATCACTTGTACAAAATCACTTGTAAACAAAAATTGACTAACCAATTCACCATCTAAACCCATTACCTAAATTAAAAACAAAACTATAAGGAATTTGCAAACATTGTGTAGAGAAGGCTCTTCAGCTGCTGTTGAGTCCTAGCAAGAAGATGATTAGAGTGCTGCAGGCTCATTGCACCTGCCTCACACAGGAGTGTAAATATACTATGTTATCACTATAATTTTCCTCCTCTCCCCTGCAGTCTAGGCATTCAACACTGCCAATGATAGCTTCTGTCTTGTACTACAGGGCTCAACAAGCTCAGGTCCAATTCAGGTGTTACTTTTATTATCTAATTATTTTATTGTTTATGTTACAATATATATTTACTGGGGCATGAAGGAAAAATGTAATTTTATTTGCTAATTACAGATTCCATAAGTACTGCTTATAAATATACCTACTAATGAGTTCATTAAGAGTTTAATAATTGGTCATTGTTGTTTTATATGCATTATATTATGCAGAAATTCTTGGTGGGTTGTTACATTTGTGTTTAAGAGTATTTTAATGATACTTGGAGAAATCATTTGGAAAGTTTTGATGGGATGAGAACATTTTTAAAATTTAAAGTAATGAAATATCACTTCTGTTCATTAAAAATGTTCTATTCAACACTTTTTGAGAAGCAGATTATATTGAGATAATGAAGATAATAAGAAATGCTTGTGTGTGGGTGTGTAGTTCTCAATTCTGTGCCATAATTAAATGTCCCCCAAATTTGTCTTCTCTGTGATACTGTGAAGTTATGTTGAGTTTTACATTGTATTTCCATATTTTCTAAATTTTGTAAAATGAGGTTTTGCCATAAATCTTTTCCAATGAAACAAAAGAAGGAAGTGAAATATATGAAGGTCTCAGAACTCCACTTCAGTGACTTCAGGTTGGGGAAAAAGTTGAACCATATTTGTATAAGGGATGTGGAAAGAGTGATTTTTTTTGCATAACTTTATCATGATTAGAACCTTCATTTATGACATGGGTTCTGAGAAAAGAGTTTATAAATAAGTACTTAGCAGAATCCTCTCTTTTTCTCTTTTGGATCTGAGTTCATTCTTGTGTCTCTTGAGTGGCATTGTGAGCAAGAAGGTAGAAGCCAGCAACTCTAGGTGACAAACATAAATTCTAGGCATTTAACATTAGGAAGGATACCTTGTAATTATATTATTTGCAAGGAAGGAACATAAATATTTAAAAGTACTATTAAAGCTGTATGGTAGGGAGAGCCAAACCATTTCTCAGCTGTCCCCAAGTTTTCCAGCCTTCAGGAGTTCCCTTCCTTAGTAAACAGTGGAGGTTCTCTGAATCAACTGATTAGTAGGAAGTTCTGTTCATACTTATATCCCTCGTTCTGAGATTTCCCAAGAGTAATTAGAGGTCCCTTGTTTATCTAGATGGCACTATTTAATAAAAACATACAAAAGCAAGAATTTCCCTGGAAAAGGTAAATATATAACAGATAGTGGATCAAGCACTTATAAAGCAAGCATGAAGGTTAAAAGACAAAAGCATGGGATGCCTGGGTGGCTCAGTTGGTTAAGCAGCTGCCTTCGGCTCAGGTCATGATCCCAGCGTCCTGGGATGGAGTCCCACATCAGGCTCCTTGCTCGGCAGGGAGCCTGCTTTTCCCTCTGCCTTCATCTTCCAGTGTCACTTTCTCTCTCTCTCACTGACAAATAAATAAATAAAATCATTTAAAAAAATAAAATAAAAGACAAAAGCAATAAAGTTAACTAAAATTATAATAACTAAAGGAAGTATAAAATAAAAATATGTGAAATGTGTCATCAAAAGTATAAAATATGGGGTGGGGAATAAAAAGGTAAAGCTTTGGAATGCACAGAAAATTAAGTTGCTATCAACTTAAAACAGACTGCTGCTATTTATATAGGGTATTTTATATGAACCTCATGATAACTACTACAAGGAAAAAGCTTAGAGTAAATACAAAAAATGGGAAAGGAATCTAAACATAACACTAAGGAAATCTATCAAACCACAAGGTAAAAGAGAAAGAGAAGAACAGAGATGGATTATGAAAACAGCCAGAAAACAATTAACAAAATGGCAATAAGTATATACTTATCAATAATTATTTTGAATGTATATGGACTAAATTTGTCAAACAACAGTCATAGCATGGCTGAATGGATTAAAAAAACAAGACCAATCTATATGTTGCCTACAAGAGACTCACTTCAGAAGTAAGGACACAAAGGGCACCTGGATGGCTCAGATGGTAAGGCATCTGCCTTCAGCTCAGGTCATGATCCCCTGGGATTGAGTCCCATGTTGGGCTCTCTGCTCAATGGGGAGCCTGCTTCTCCCTCTGCCTCTCTGTCTCTCATGAATTTAAAAAAAAAAAAAAAAAAAAGAAGGATACACAGACTGAAAGTAAAGGGATAGAAAAAAATATTCCATGCAGATGAAAATGAAAAAAATCTGGAATAATTATACTCATATAAAAGAAAATACATTTAAACAAAACTGTAAAAAAAAGATAAGAAGGGCATTACATAATGGTAAAGGGGTCAATCTAGCAAAAAGATATAATATTCACAAATATATAAAACCCAATATAGGAGCACCAAAATATATAAAGTAAATATAAGCAGATCTAAAGGGAGAATTTTAAAGCAATACAATATTAGGAGATTCTAAAACCAATTTTTTTTTAAAGATTTTATTTATTTATTTGACAGACAGAGATCACAAGTAGGCAGAGAGGCAGGCAGAGAGAGAGGAGGAAGCAGGCTCCCTGCTAAGCAGAGGGCCCAATGCGGGGCTCGATCCCAGGACCCTGGGATCATGACCCGAGCCGAAGGCAGAGGCTTTAACCCACTGAGGCACCCAGGCACCCCTAGGAGATTCTAATACCTCCTTTTCATCAATGGATAGATCATTTGGAGAAGAAATAAGTAAAGAAACATCAACCTTAACACATTAGAACAAATGGACTTAAGAGATATATATAGAACATTCCAACCAAAAGAGACTACACTGATAAGAAACTAGAAATTAATTATAAGAAGAAAATGGGGGAAAACTACAAAAATGTGAAGATTAAACAACATGTTACTAAACAACCAATGAGTTATCAAAGAAATCAAAGGAGAAATAAAAAATACTAGACATAAAAGAAAACAGAAATAAAAGATACCGAAACCTTTGGGATGCAGCAAAAGTGGTTCTAAGAGGGAAGTTCACAGCAACACATGCCTACCTCAAGAAACAAGAAAAATATCAAATAAACAACCTAACTTTATATTTAAAGAAACTAAAAAATGAAGAACAAACAAAGCCCAAAATTAGTAGAAGGAAGGAAATAATAAAGATCAGACCAGAAGCAAATGAAATAGAGACTAAAAAGACAATAGAAAAGGTCAATGAAATTAAGAGTAGTTTCTTTGAAAAAATAAAACTGACAACTTTACAAAGACTTGCCAAGATAAAACAGAAAGACCTCAAATAAATAAAATCAGAAATGAAAGAGGAGGTTAAAACTGACACCACAGAAGTATAAAAGATTATAAGAAACTACTATGAACAATCACATATTAACAGATTGGACAACCTCGAAGAAATGCATAAATTTAGAAGTTTATAATCCTCTAAGACTGAATCATGGAGAAACAGAAAATCTGAATAGACTGATTACTAGTAAGAAGATTGAAATAATGATCAAAAATCTTCCAGAAAACAAAAGTCCAAGATCAAACCAAACATTAAAAGAAGATTTAATACCTATCCTTTCAAATTCTTACAAACACATTTTATGAGGTCAGCACTCCCTTAATACCAAAACCAAAGATGCTACACATAAAAAAGAAAACTATAGGCTAGTATCCCTGATGAACATAGACACAAAATTTTTCAACAAAATATTAGTAAACTAAATTCAACAACACATTAACAAGATCCTATACCATGACTAAGTGGAATTTATTCCAGGGATGCCAGGATGGTTCAACATCCATAAATCAATCAACGTGATATATTAACAGAATGAAGGACACAAATCATACCATCATCTCAATAGAAACAAATAGCATTTGACAGAATTCAATATCCATTTATGAAGAAACTCTCAACAATGAGGGAAGGTACCTCAACATATGACAACCCTGTAGCTAATATTATACTCAATAATGAGAAGCTGAAAACTTTTTCTCTAAGAATAGGAATAAGATAAGGATGCTCACACTTACTTTTATTTAACATAGTACTGGGAGTCCCAGCCACAGCAATTAGGCAAGAAAAAGAAATGGGGCATCCAAATTGGAAAGCAAGAAGTAAAAGTGTCACTATTTCAGATGACATATTATATGTTAAAAAAAAAAAAAACTAAAGAATACATCAAAAAACTGTTAGAACTAATAAATGAATTAAGTAAAGTTACAAGATACAAAATCAAATATAAAAATCTGAGGAATTTCCTGGGGTGCCTGGGTGGCTCAGTGGGTTAAAGCCTCTGCCTTCAGCTCAGGTCATGATCCCAGGGTCCTGGGATCAAGTCCCACATCAGGCTCTCTGCTCAGCAGGGAGCCTGCTTCCCCCTCCCTCTCTGCCTGCCTCTCTGCCTACTTGTGATCTCTCTGTCAAATAAATAAAATATTTTTTCAAAAACCTGAGGAATTTCCATAAACTAAAAATGAAATATCAAAAAAGGAAAATTAAGAAAATAATCCCAGTTACATTTGCATCAGGAAGAGTAAAATATCTAAAAATAAATTTAACAAAAAATGTGAAAGAACTTGAAAACTATACATCGAATACTATAAGACACTGATGAAAGAAATGGAAAAAGACATAAATAAATGGAAAGATATTCCATGCTCATAGATTAGAAGAATTCATTATGTTAAGATATTAAAATTCCCATACTACCCAAAACAATCAACAACTTCAGTGCAATACCTATCAAAATTCCAGTGACACACTTCATAGGACTAGAACAAATAATTTAAAGATTTGTATGGAATCATCAAAAGATCCTGAATAGCCAATAGTGTCCTTGGGAAAGAAGAAAGTTGGAGGTATCACACTCTCTGATTTCAAACTATAATAGAAAGCTATAGTAGTCAAAATGGTATGGTATTTTTACAAAAACAGACATACATATCAATGGGACAGAATTGAAAGCCTAGAAATAAATCCAAACATATATGGATAACTAATCTATGACAAAGGAAGCAAGAACGTACAATAGGAAAAGAGTAATCTCTTCAATAAATGGTGCTAGGAAAACTGGACAGGAACATGCAAAAGGATGAAACTACACCACTCTTATATCACACACAAAAATTACTTAAAATGGTCTTAAGACTTGAATGTAAGACCTGAAACCACAAAATTACTGGAAGAAAACATAGACCATAAACTTCTTGACATTGGTCTTAGCAAAGTCTTTGTGGATCTGACTCCAAAGGCAAGGGAAACAAAATTGAAAATAAACAAATGTGATTATATCAAACTAAAAGATTCTACACAGGGGCGCTTGGGTGGCTCAGTGGGTTAAAGCCTCTGCCTTCGGCTCAGGTCATGATCCCAGGGTCCTGGGATCTAGCCCCACATTGGACTCTCTGCTCTGCAGGGAGCCTGCTTCCTCCTCTCTCTCTGCCTGCCTCTCTGCCTACTTGTGATCTCTGTCTGTCAAATAAATAAATAAAATCTTAAAAAAAAAAAAGATTCTACACAGCAAAGGAAACCATCATCAAAACAAAAAGTTAACCTACAGAACTGGAGAAGGCATTTGCAAACCGTGTTATCTGATACAAGGTTAATACCCCAAATATATAAAGAACTACACTCAACAACAAAACAACAAACAACCCAATTTAAAAGTGGGCAGAGAATCTTAGTAGAGATTTCTTTAAAGAAGACATACAGATGACCAAGAGCTACATGAAAAGATGCTCAGAATCACTAATTACATATCAAAGCACAATGATATATCACCTAACACCTGTCAGAATGGCTATTATCAAAAAGAAAAGAATAACAGTGTCAGAGACCATGTGGAGAAAAGGTAAGCCTCATACACTATTGATGGAATTGCAAACTGGTGCAACCACTATGAAAAACAATATGGAGATTCCGCAAAAAATTGAGAATAGATCTACAAAATGACCCAGAATTCCACTTATGGGAATTTATCTGAAGAATACAAAAACACCAATTTGAAAAGATATATGCACATTTACATTTATTGCAGAATTATTTATAACAATTAAGATACAAAAGCAACCTAAGGGTCCACTGAGAGATGAATGGATAAAGAGCATGTGGTATATTTATACAGTGAAATACTGCTCAGACATAAAGAATTAGATCTACCATTTGCAACAACATGGATGGACCTTAAAGTTATTATGTTAAGTGAAATAAGTCAGATGAAGAAAAACGAATACTGTATGATTTCACTCATATGCGAAATCTAAAAAGAAAAACAAAACCCCACAACAAAATCATATATGGAATCTAGAAAAAAAAAGAAAACAAATGAACAAACAAAATAAGACAAAAACTGACAGAAATAGAGAACAGAGTAGTGGTGGCTAGAAGGGTTGAGGGTAAAGGGTTATGTTACATGGGCGAAGGGAGTCAAATGTGTGGTGATGGATGGTAACTAGATTTGAGATGGTGGTTCTTTTGCAGTGCACACAGATGTCAAATTATAAAGCTATAAACCTGAAACTTATGTACTGATAATATAATAATAATAATAATAATGTGTTGCAAACACTGGAGATAAATTCTGTAGAACACTGAGCATAGTGTCTTGTACATCAGAGATGATTAATAAATTTTGACTGTTATGATTATAATTATGATGATATGGATTATATCTTTGACTACCTTGCTTCTCTTTCCCTCTGTCACAATTGCCTGGAAAACACCAAATCTGATTAAATCCAATCTTCTATCTCCATACCTGCTGAACATTACTGGGCTCATCTTAAATTCAGGACCACAAATCTCACACTGGTACCTGGTGCTGCCCAGCAAATCCTGCTTCATTTCCTTAGTTAATCCACTTGTTCATGCTCCTGATCCTTAATTTCTCTTTCCCTCAAATCACTCTCAGCTGGCTCCTTCATTTTTTTAAATTTAATTTGGTAAATGGGAAAACCCAAAACGATAATTTCCATACTTTCCTACCACTTCACCTATTAGTTAACTTGCACCTGTGCCTGAATGTTTTATTTTTCTACTGTTTCTAAAGACAAACTTATGCTCCTAAGGCCAAATTTTCCCCTGATGAACTGGATCCCGTTCTTTTCTTGTTTCCTCAAGAATTCCATGCCTGGGGCACCTGGGTGGCTCAATGGGTTAAGGCCTCTGCCTTCGGCTCAGGTCATGGTCTCGGGGTCCTGGGATCAAGCCCCCTGCATCGGGCTATCTGCTCATTGGGGAGCCTGCTTCCTCCTCTCTCCCTGCCTGCGTCTCTGACTACTTGTGGTTTCTATCAAATAAATAAATAAAATCTTAAACAAAAAAAAAAGAATTTCATGCCTGCACTTTTTCCAACTATCTCTTACCTTATAATTTTTTCCCACTCTACTGCTCATTTCCATTAATTCCATCAACAACACACTCCTGACTCCTCATTGTTCTCCAGCTATCAATCATTTTCTTTGTTCCTTTACAGCTAAATTCCTCGAGAAATTTGCCTCTTCTAGATGTTTTTACTTCTCTTTCTTTAATTTCTCAGGAATCTAATCCATTTGTGCTTTTGACCATCTGGTACTACCAAAACTGCTTTGTCAAGTTCACTAATGACTTTTACATCATCAAATCCTATGGTCAATTCTCAGTCCCCATCTTATTTGAACTATTGGCAGCATTTAATACCAATTGTCATTTGCCACTTTTTAAAACACTTCCTTCATTTTACCTCTGGGACACTACTCTGCTTTGACTCCAACCTTCAACCTCACTGTCTGGTCCTTCTTCTTCTCCTTGACTGGTTCCTCCTCAACTGAATAGTTTGTACCTTGGTGCTCAGTCCTTGGGTCTTGTCTTTATCTCCATTCACTCTCTAAATGATCTCATCTAGTTCCATGGCTTCTTTACATTGATGACACATTTTTATCTCCAGCCCTGTACTTGTCCCTGAACTCTAGACTCATATTTCTAACTGCTTACTTGATGTTTCCACTTAAATGTCTACTAAATATTTCAAAACCAACAACCTCCCTCCCCAATCAAACTCTTGTTTCTCATTTCTTTCTAAATCTGTTCTTTCCATAGATTTCCACTTGGCAATACTATTGTTCCAGTTCTTCACTTCACCCTTGGCTCTTCTCTTTTTGTCATATTCGAAATCCAATTCAACAGCAAATCCTGTCTACCTTTGAAGGAGGTAGGGTACGTCTTTCCACTTCTCTAGCTACCACTTTCATTTGGGTCATCATCATCTCTCATCTGGACATGCAGTAGTCTCCCAACTGGACTTCCTGATTCCACCTTGCTCCTTGACAGACTCCTGCACAGCAGCCAGAATAACTCTTTTAAAATACTGTTATTTGTTTGTTTATTTGTCAGAGAAAGAGAGAGAGCCCAAGCAGGGGGAGCAGCAGGCAGAACAGGTAGAGCAGGCAAGCAGGTAAAGGGAGAAGCAGGCTCCCTGCTGAGCCCAGGAGCCCTGTGTGAGACTTGATCTCAGGATTCTGAGATCACAACCCAGGCCAAAGGGATACGTTTAACTGACTGAGCCACCCAGGCATCCCTAAAACACTGTTCTGCTGAAATCTGAGTCCAAAGGTCTGCATCACTATGGTCTACCCTAGCAACTTCTCTGATCTTGCGTGCTCTTACACTTTGTTTTGTTCAGCAGTTAACTCCAGGCACACTAGCCTTCTTACTACCTCCACTATCCCAAGCATAGGCCACCCTTAGAAATTTATTCATAGAAGTTTCTTCTGCTACCCATACATACATGGGTAACTTCTCACTTCACTTAAATCTTTGCCTAAAAGTTGTTATTCCAGATATCTCTCTAATCAAGCTATCTAAAACAGCATTCCAATTATGCTCTATGGCCTATATCCTGCTTAAATTTTTTTAAGTTTCTACTTTAATTTGAATTAGTTAATATACAGTGTTAAAGTAGTTTCAGGTGTACAAATAATGATTCAACAATTCCATATGTCTTTCCGTGTTCACTATAACAAGTGTGCTCCTTAATCCTCATCACCTATTTAGCCCATCCCCCAAGCCTCCCCTCCTCTGGTAACCATCAATTTGTTCTCTATAATTGTCTGTTTCTTGATTTGTCTCAATCTCTCTCACTATTTTTTCCCCCTTTGCTTATTTATTTTGTTTCTTAAATTCCATGTATGAGTGAAATCATATAGTATTTATCATTCTCTGGCTGCCTTATTTTGCTTAGCATTATACTCTCTAGCTCTATCCATGCTGTTTCAAGTGGCAAAGTTTCTTTATGGCTAAATAATATTCCATTGTGTATACATACCACATCTTTTTTTTTTTTTTAAAGATTTTATTTATTTATTTGACAGAGAGAAATCACAAGTAGATGGAAAGGCAGGCAGAGAGAGAGAGGGAAGCAGGCTCCCCGCTGAGCAGAGAACCCGATGCGGGACTCGATCCCAGGACCCTGAGATCATGACCTGAGCTGAAGGCAGTGGCTTAACACACTGAGCCACCCAGGCGCCCTACATACCACATCTTTATGCATTTATTAATCAGTGGACATTGGGCTGCTTCCAATAGTTTGCATATTGTAAAAATATTGCTATAAATTTAGGGGTGTATGTATCACTTTGATTTCGGGTAAATAAATACTCAGTAGTGTGATTGTTGGATCATAGGTAATTTTACTTTTAGCTTTTTGAGGAACCTCCATACTGTTTTCCACAGTGTCTGCACCAGTGTCCTGCTTTAATTTTTTTCATAGTTGCCAAATGGCTTCATTATATATTTTTCTATTTTGTTTATTTTTTGTGTCCCTGTGATATTGTGATCTGTAATAAGAAATATATATTTTGTCTTCATTCCATTTCTAGCACAGAGCCCCTAAAACTATTGGACTCTCCAGTGATGAGAGTGTTAAAGTCATTTTTTATCATGTTAATCAGGTGACTTTTGTTTTGTGCCTATGGATGGGGTTTGGTTGCCAGTAGAAACAACCACATGATTAGAAGGTTGGAACTTTCAGTCTTTCAAATAGAAAACATTTGGAAACCATCTAAATTTAGTAGGGCCTTGGTTGAAATGGACTTCAGGAAATGAATTTTTATGTAATTATTACAAAATATGAGGTAATTTTATTATATGTTAAAATGCAAAGATGGCCACAGTATACAAGTGATTAAAAATCATATTATAGAACATTATCTAAAGTATGAATACATTAATTTAAAATGTTTGTCTAAGAATACAAGTCCAGAAGGCTATGTTTAAACTGTTAACAGTAGATAGTTCTAGGATTGGATGATAGGGAGGATGTGTATTGCAGGGATGGGAAGCAGAATGTGTAGAGACAGAGGGGAACTCTCTTGGTCTACTTTTTTATTATTTCACACTTGAAGACAAAATTATAAAATGTTTTATAATAAAAATAATTAAATATTTTAATTAAAAAAATCTTCCTGGGAGTATCTGAAATTTCTAGTACAACAGTATCTCTTGGGATTAATGTTACTGTTCATGCCAATCTTGTCACTTTATGTCTTCCAGCACCAAGAAGCATTTGGAGTTAATAGAACCATTATTTCCTTATCTCATCATCACAGTGGGACCAGTATTTATCCTCAGGTATTCCTTCTTATAATTGGATTTTTTTTTAAAGATTTTATTTATTTATTTGACAGAGAGAAATCACAAGTAGTCAGAGAGGCAGGCAGAGAGAGAGAGTGAGGGAAGCAGGCTCCCTGCTGAGCAGAGAGCCCGATGCGGGACTCGATCCCAGGACCCTGAGATCATGACCTGAGTCGAAGGCAGCGGCTTAACCCACTGAGCCACCCAGGCGCCCCTTATAATTGGATTTTCATAAAACATTTGATAGAGTTTATTTACTTTTTAAAAAGAGTTTATCTACTTTAATATACATCTATTTTTTTAAAAAAAGAGTTTACCTACTTTAATATATATCTAAATAAATAACTCTCTGTCTCTGAGTCTCTGTTTTTCCCATCTCAGGCTCTCTGTCTCTTTTTATCATTTATCTATCATCTATCTATCATCTATCATCTAAATTCAGATACTGCAAGATAGCTCCAGGATCTTTAATTAGAAATGCAATTGGATTTGTTGATGAAAGACCCATGATTGAGGGTCTTTTGACACTGGTAAGAGACACGAGCCATATTCTCAGGTTCCATAGTGGCAACAGTGTTCCTCGAGGACCTGTTTGCTGCTCATTTCTACCCATGCACCCAAAAGCTATCCCATTGCTGTGAAGTGTTCTTCATATTTTGACAGGCAGAACAGCATGGAAATAACATCTCAGGAGCTAGGGGGCAAATGCTTCCTGCTGTAAAAGAAACAAACAAAAATCATATTTTATGATTTCTCTTTTTAACAAGTAAAAAGGACCAAAGAAACTGGTGTTTCTTAATGTTTGCTAACCAAGTTCCTTGGATTGGAAAGAGATTGCCTTCTTTCATGCTGAGAGAAGCAGAAATGGAAATTATTCCCATCGTTGCTTAGCTCAAGCACTTGGGAATTTATTGACAGTTCAGCAAAAGCAATTAAAGAAAAAGAGAAAAGGCTAAGCAGCTTGTATTCAGCAAGTCTTTTTTCTTCAGATATAATCATATGAGTCCAGGTGCCCTTCAAGGCCATTAAAGGAACTCAGGGAAAAAGAAGAAGCTATTTAGATTAACCCCTAAAAATATTTGGGCAATATCTATTTTCCTTTAGGAACTTCTGCTTTGGTTTGCACTTCTTTCTTCTTCACTCAGATGACCCATTCAGCCTGTCTTTCTAGACTAGCTTTTCTGGATTATGGACCATCCCCATCCCTCAACCCTCCCAATCTTACAAAGCAAAATAAACCTGTTCCAGGTCCTATTCTCTTAGGGTCCAGATGTTGGGCACATGTGTAGTGGAAAGAACCCCTGACTCGTTTTGAGGTGCTTTGGCTTTTAGAGTTTCCTTATGGGGTGCCTGGATGGCTCAGTCATTTGACAAAGTAAAATGGAGATCTGGAATAAATATCTAGATAATCCGAACAAACTTCCTGCTATTGAGGAAAAAGGAATAGGGAACCAGATATAAACAGATTGGAGTCGGAAGACCTAGATTTATGCCTTGACTGCCATTTATTAGTCATGTGATGATGGCTAGCACTCAGACTCTATATTCTCAGTGTCCTCATCTGTAAAATGGCAGACAAGATCTACCAGATTGTTTAACAGAGTTATCATAGATATCAATTAAGATAATGATTATACAACACAAAATCACTATTAATGTCTTATAATGTTAGCATAATAATAGTGAATATTTGCCCTGAAAAAAACAAGTTCACTAAATTAGTTCTATGTGTGAATGTATAAGTAATAGACTACCATTTGTTGGATGGATATTTACAAGTTAAGCCTAATCTCTAGCTAATAGCAGTATTCTTATTTTTTAAAAAAATTCTTGGACTCCTTTATGTTTATTTTAATGGGTTAATTTATGATCAACACTAAAGTTCTCTATGGCATCTGTATATAATCTGGAATTTTGAACACTGCAAATATAGGACATCCTAATATAGACTTTATGTGCAGAATAGTCACCTACTTTTGACTTTGAGCAAACATTTATTGATAGCCTCATATTTACAAGATGATGTACTAGAATTATAATAATAGTTTCCAATTTATCATGATGTCTTGTGTAACATAGTACAAACTGTTTTCAGATTCTATGATCCCCATTGATATGCACATACCCTCCCAACATAGCTAGGGAATCTACAATCATCCTGATTTGACTTGACCACTACAGTTTTTACAGGTCCACTCCACGGCTTCTCACCATGTGATAAAAGAATCACAGTTTAATCAATTTAATGACCATGACTTTGACAAGAGGGAAAGAGAGAATTAGAAACTAATCTAGTGAAATCAATTATTCAATTTAAACTTAGTTATTATTTTCTCTGATACCTGTTTTTTCTATTTTTATCCAGATATTAGAGGATCAGTTAATTTTTAAAATTGAAATATAACTGACATACAATATCCTGATAGTTTCAGGTATAAGTCATAGTGATTCAACACTTTTATATGATTCCCATGATAAATCTAGTTACCATCTGTTGCAGGTTATAGATTATATTCTCTATTCTGCTTATTACATCCTCATGCCTTTTTTATTTTATAACTGTAAGTCTGTACCTTTTACTCCCTATCACCTATTTTCCTGCCCCCTAAGCCATCTCCTTTCTGGTAACCAACAGTTTTCTATGTCTATGAGTCTGCTTCTGTTTTGTTTTGTTTTTAATTTTAAGTTTCTACAGAGAAGTGAAATTACATAGTATGTGGAAAAAGAGAACCCTCATACACTGCTGGCAGGAAGATCAATTGGTACAGCCACTATAGAAAAAAGTATGAAAGTTCTTCAAAAAATTAAAAATAGAACTACCATATGATCCAGAGATTTCATGTCTGGGTATTTATCTGAAGAAAATGAGAACACTAATTTGAAGAGATAAACACATCCCTATGTTCACTAAAGTATTATTAATAACAGCCAAGGTATGGAAGCAACTGCAGGGTCCATAACAGATGAAAGATAAAGAAGATGTGGTATATATAAAATAGAAAATTATTGTCACAAAAAGAAAAATTTTGCCATTTGCAATAACGTGGATGGACCTAGAGGATATTATGGTAACTCAAATAAGCCAGATAGAGAAAAATGAATGTTATTTAATTATTTTTAAGGAAATGTATCAGAAAAATATTCTAAAAATCGTATTTCTGAAGAATACTAATAAAAAGGGAGAATTCTCATGATGTAATTTTAGATGTTCACATAGTTGAATATGTAATATAATCTTAATTTGAAATATCATACACATGTATACAGACACACAGAAGAAAAGACTAAAAGAAATATACCAAAGTGTCAATGATAGTTGCGAGCTCAATTTCATTAATCATTAGGAAAATATAAATGAAAATCACAAATTTTAATTGTATATAAGCACAGAGAATATTGCAATAATTATATGGTATATTTAGAGAAGTAAATTTTCACAAACACACCTGTGTAACCAAATTCCAGCTCCCAGGTCAAGAAATAGTGTCAGAATGCTCCCCACTTCATGTCCCATTTGTCACATCCTTCCACCAAAGATAAATACCATTATCCTGACTTCTATATATTTTTTAAAGATTTTATTTTATTTATTTGAGAGAACAAGAGAGAGCACAAGCAGGGGAAGGGGAGAGTGGGACAGAGGGAAAAGCAGGGTCTCCGTTGAGCAGGGAGCCTGATGTGGGGCTTAATCCCAGGGCCCTGGGATCATAACCTGAGCTGAAGAAAGATGCTTAACTATCTGAGCCACCGAGGCACCTCTAGAAAAATGTGTTTTTAAAAGAATCTTTTCCTACGTTGTTTCTTGAGAGGTGTTAATAATTATAATAATACTTTAAGCCCCATGAAAAATATTTCAAAATAAAAAGAAATCTTTCACATCTGCTACCCCATAGTCCTCTGAATTGGTCATGGCAGCCATCATTATTTCTTATTTAATTTTCAACATTCTTAGATTATTCTTATGTACAACTGATTTTGAGAACGAAGCAGTGCATACAGTTGCAAAGAATAATGTCTTACAGAAGGAGGGCAAAATGGAAAGAAGTTTGTTTTCTCCGCTATTCAAAGTCATTTGCCTGATCAGTGGTGGTATTATTTTAAAACTTGAAAATATTTTCACTTCTGTACTGCATAAGTGAATTATGAGTTATCCAAGAAAACTGCACTGATCCAAAGGCCTCTTCTATTCTTATCTAAGGAGACTTCATAATATAAAATCATAAGTGATAATGTGAACCAATTGCCCAAACTTGTCCGGTTTATAATTTATGTGAAGTTATGTCAGGATGATCTTAGTTACTGCATTATGCTCAGAGAAAGATTATTGACAAGAAAACATTCATTTTAATCTGAATTCTCTTTAAAGACATTATTGTTCAATATTTATTGAGTATTTATTATATACAGGTTATTGAAAATTAGAGCAAAATGTCAAATAACATGGCTATTTCCCTCGTTTAAACTCCACTGCTTGGAAGATAGTATATAACAATGGTGTGTGATGGCAGAGAAATTCAGATACAAGAATATCTAACCATGGGCTCCTGTGTATAGAAAAATGTAATTAGGCTGATATCTTTTTACATTAAATAGCTCATAATTATAAAGCTCAGCTAAATTTGCATTATTGTCATATAGTAGTTTCCAGACTAAATTAAGCCACAGTACATAATTGTGGAATTGCTTCCAAATGAGAATTTTTACTGTTTTCTTTTCGTCAATACCACCTGCCTTCCTATTAATAAACATAGTTGTTTATATTCCAGTTTTTTCAACTTTGTGCTTATATAAAATGCCCTTCAGTTCAGAGGCAGGTGAAAGCAATATGAAAGGGTCATTAAGATTCTTCAGAAGGCACTTCCCAAATATAAACTATGTTATAATGAATTATTCACAAAACAATATTAATTATGACTATCTTGAATCAGTTTTTAAAATAAAATATAGGTTTGCCTCAAAATCCATTCAAACAGAAATTTATAAAAAGATAAACGTTTTATCTGGGTGTAATTTTGAAATCTTTTCTTTTAGGTTCTGTTTGAAGAGTTTTGAATATGTTCAATTAAGGTTTCCCAATTATTTTTTTGTGATTGTTGGAGTGTGATATCATGGACACCGAAACTCTGAAGAAAGAGGCTAGGCAGAGATCAAATATATCTTCTGTAGGCAGACAATTTCACCTATAGAGAAGAAGTCACCTTTCTACTATTTGTGCATAAATAAATGCATCATGGAGTAATCCTAAAGAGAAGAATTTCACTCTCTAATTTGAGTGGCAATAAAGGAACCCTAGAGATGTTATGGGCCTATCCAAGACACAGAGCTAATTGTTTCTAGTTAAAAAACAAAAAATGAAAAAATAAAAAACCTTTTTTATCCTATGATAATTTTTATCATAGGATAAAAACATCCTATGATTTTTTTTAATCCTAGGAATCCTACTACTTTGCTTTTTTTTATTCCACAAAATAGGCTTTACTTTCTCAGTAAAGACCACTCTTTATACTTTTGACCATTCTTTATACTTTTCCTGTTCTTCAGCTGGTTATTTACTAGTGCTTACTTTTTGTTATAAATTGCTAAATTAAAACCCCATGTATTTTTTAAAATTATTTTTATTAACATATAATGTATTATTTGTCCCAGAGGTACAGGTCTGTGAATCATCAGGCTTACACAATTCACAGCACTCACCATAGCCCATATCCTCTCTAATTTCCATAACCCAACCACCCTACCATTACCCCCCCACGCCCCAGCAACCCTCAGTTTGTAAAACCCCATGTATTGATAGATTTTGGGAAAAGAGTGTAGAGTCAGGCCATGTTTGCATAATATATACCTTTGCTGAAAGTTTATAGAAATGAATACAAAAATAGAGATAAAACATTAACTTTAGGAATACTAGAGGCATGACCACAAAGTCATATTACAAGCTCACCAGATTTGATGAACTTGCCATACATTTGGATAAAAACAAATGAAGATACTAAGGTTTGGATCAATAAGTGTGTGAAGAAGTTCAAGTGAAGAAAGAGAATCATGGGAGGAAGAAAAGGAAGTGGTCCATTTGAGACTCATCTTTCCTTCACAAAACAGGACAGGAGCAGGTCTAATAGAAAAACCACATTATGCTACCATTTTAACTCCCTAGTTGGGTTTTAACAGGAGTCTAGTGCATGCCTGGAGGCAAGACTAAATCTAAAGAGAGACTGTAAATAATACCTGGTGGTGGTGATAGTGGTAGTGATGGGAGATTTGTGCTACTTACTGAATTCTACAAAAGACTGATGAGGGAGACCAACACTGGGGAGTGGCTAAATATTAGGTACTTTTTCCTTAGAGCTATGGAAAACTCCCAGAATAAGATCAGAATAAGATACTCAGATTTTCAGAGAAGTAGGCAGATAAAACTCACCTGAATTTTGGCTGCCAGTTTCTCTAGCATATTCTTCATACAGACCCTAGTAACTGAATGACTAATTAAAAGCTGTGTGGGCATGTACTCTACATTTTCAGTTCAAAGTCTAAGGGAATATATAAACCATCACCAGGTAAATAAGGCATAGTATAGTTCAATGACAAATAAAGAGACCTTCAGTTAGACTGACAAAAGTAGAATATTCAGCAAGAGGTAAAAAGCAGTATGGTTTCAGAATTACTAACTTCATTAGAGGTAGAAGATATGGTATAATAATAAAAGGTTTTGAGGAAAATGAATATTGTTAGTTTTCAAGGAGGAATTTAAGACTTCTCTTCATCATTTCTTCTATTCCAATAAAGAGAAGAATTGCTCTTAGATCCTACAGGAACATGCTGCCTAGGCTTGTTAGTGGGGAGAATCCTTGTGTAGTAAAAGTTATAAAAGATCATTGCAAGTGGATATATCTCTTTCTTTTGTATTTCCTTTCCATTGTCCTGAGGTGGACCAGCATCATGGAAAGAAAATAATGTCAGCTCAGCATTCAAGATTAAGGAAAAATCATTATCTTTGTTTACATTGTATCTGATGCTGGTATGTGTGTAATTTTATCAACCTGGAAAAAAGAAATAGGGCCTATCTTAGCCTAATTTCGTCAAAAGTTATTTAAACCTAGCTTGTTCATTGCCTAGGAATAGTTCAAGGCCAAAAGAGTTCTCTGCATTTGACTATGGAAACAGCGTTAACAGTAGTTAACTAGGAATGACTCACAAGTGTTTAACGTTGAAAGTGATCAGGGTTTCTTTTCAAAATAGGGTTGTGATTTCATGTTTGAGTCCTCACATGCCACCCAAAATATATAACAATGATAAACTCTAAAGTGAAAAATTAAAAAGACATGACTGAACTAAAAATTCACTTATGCTTATGAAAATGCAAGGGAAAACCGAAAATAGTGTATTATAAGTATACTCCATATTCCCTACTGAAATTTGGATGAGATTTAAGCAAAACTGAAATAAAGAAGCAGATTAAATGTGGTCCATGTAAAGTAGAAGACTAGGATTAGGCGTACAGCTTTTAACATTGGCTGTGTTAGAACTCCATCACCCATGAAAGGAAGTTGTAAAAAGCTGTGACCAACAATTTCCTTGATTACAGATTGTGCATACTGAGAGATAGGAGTAAACAGGTACAGATTCAAAACTAGAACTTGGGCCAATTCCCCAGCTGGTTCATTGACTATATATCATCAGGATACTGGGATAAGGTGGAGTTTAAGACAACCATAAAGCAAGTAGGCAAGGGGGAATGGGACAGAGGAAAAAAAAAAACAAATTTCCACAGAATGTAAAAGTTTAAAGTAAAAACTCAAACATCCTAAGAAAATCAATGAAACTAAAATGGGAGACTGAATTAACTTCAAGTTAACTTTAGGTTATTCAACTTTCAGGTTAATACTGGAAATGAGGAATGAAAATACTGGAATAAAAATAAGAAAGTCAATATTTGGGTAAACTGTAAACTAGAAAAAGTGTCAAAGGGAGAATTAGAAAATTGGAATATAGCATAGGAGTTCAACTAAAACTCATAGAAAATTTAAAAAAAATATGAAGGATCAATTGAGCTATTCCAATACAAATTTAATAAAAATCCAGAAATGAGTATAGAAAGAACAGTACAAAAGAAATATTCAAAGATATGATGATTAAGAATATTCTTAAATTTAAGAAACACATAAGCCTCATTTGAAAATGTCCGCTGTATTAGTTTCCTAGGGCTGCTGTAGTAAAGTGCCATAGACTGAGTGGCTTAAAATAATAGAAATTTATTATTTCACAGTTCTGGAGGCTAGAAGTCCAAAATCAATGTTAGTAACATGGTTCCTTCTGAAAACTCTGAGGATGAATTTGTTCCCTGCCTCTCTCTTATCTTCTGGTGGTTTGCTAGCAATTTTGATGTTATTTGGCTTGTAGATATATCAACTCAGCCTTCATTTTTACATGGCATTCTCTTTGTGTCTCTGTCTCTTCTATATATGTCTGTCTCTATGTCCAAATTTCCCCCTATTTTTAAGGACACCAGTCATATTTAATTAAGGTCCACCCCAATGACCTTAATCAAATTTAATTACCCACATGAAGATCCTGTTTCCAAATAAAGTCACATTCTGAGGTACTGGGGTTAGGATGTCAACATATCTTTCTTAGGGGACACATTTCAACTCACACATTCTCCAAACACTTAACAAGAAAACTAAGGTGAAACTTCAGCAAATAAAAGAGCAAGATAATCAGAAGGAAGTGGCAGATTGGCAGTAAAAGTTTCATTAGAAGCAACGATTGGCAGAAGAAAAAGGAAGAATGCCTTCAAAGAGCTAGGAAAATAACTTAAATTAGAAAATTCTATACGTAGTTAAAATATCCTTCCAGAGTAAGAGTGAAATAAATCATAGTTTTCAAACACAGGAAGTTCTAGAAGTTTGCCACTCATTGATTCTTGCATAAAAACCTGTTAAAATTAAACCTACGAGGGATAGGGTAACTGGGTGGTGGAAATTGGGAGGGTATGTGTTGTAATGAACACTGAGTATTATATAAGACCAATAATATATATAAGACAGATAATACATTATATGGTAATTAATTTAATTTAAATTTTTAAAAATCCAGAAAAAAAATCCCCCCAATTTTCCAAGGGAAGGGGCAGGGGAGAGGGAGAAGCAGACTCCTGGCTGAGCAGGGAGCCCAGTATGGGGCTTCATCTGGAAACTCCTTATGACCTTAGTCAAAGACAGTCACTTAAATGACTAAGTCACCTAGGTGCCTATGTGCGTACTTTTCAAAGGGAACAAAAGAATCTAGTTAACTATATTAAGGTCACTAGGATAATGAGGGTAAGTATATGCTAAGGACTTATCTGAGAGGGAAGAAAAGCTGAATAGCTTTAGAATTTGCTAGAGAAATTTATAGAAAGATCTGTATGTCAAAAATGTATCAAACAGAGGCAAAAAGTAGCAGGCAATGAATAGTAATATGAGACAAATATTTATGTTACAAATATTATAATTTTCAAATCAGGAGAAAAAATAAGATCCACAATAAGAAAAGAAAAATCAATAGCCCAGTTATAAAACAGACTACAGTCATACTAAAGTGATTACTTTAGAAATAAAAATGGCCAAGAAATATGAAATGATATCTAATTGCATTAATAATCAGATATGTGAAAATAATAATAAATGATGAAGTACATTTTGGATTTTGGATTAGTAAAGATTAAAAATAAAGATTAAAAATATAGATAAAATCCATTGTTAATGAAGGTGTAAGGAAAGACTCACTATCAAGTTTTATTGATAGGAGTTAACTGGGTAGTTCTTTCTGCAAGTAATTTGGTATATCCATCAAATTGTAAATGGAATAAATTTTTTGACCCAGGATATAATCCCACTTTTAGAAATTTAATCTAGGGAGATAATTGTGAAAGTGTTCTTCACATTGTTTATATTACAACCTTGGGAATTCAATAGGATAAAGTGGTCATTTTAAAGATGACAAGGCAGAGCAGCATAAAACAGGAATGCCTTGGACATCCTTCATTGTTCTCTTTTAACTTTTATCTAAATGACTTTAAGCCACTTTTGCCACTCCACTATAGAATACAAAAACATTAGATATCCCTTTTAAATTGGGAGGATGATTTTATTGTCATAAATTAGGAGTGGCCTTAATAAATAATAGGTAAGTAGACATATTACCTAATTACCATCAGAAGGACGGACCTATGATCATTGGTTCCAAGCCAAAGCCATTGTTCTTAGCAGACATCCTCCATTACATCAACTCATTAAGTTACCTGCATTTAATTTATTTTGAAGGATTTCATAAGGATACTTCAATTTTATGGCTATGGTTTTAACACCTTCCCTGAAAAACACCCAGGCTAAAGTCATTGAGCCCATCTGTGGTGGAGTCACAAACACAGATGCACAGATGTCTATGAGTGCTAAAGAGGTAAAATAATTGAGTAGGGTGGATAAAAAATGTAGTCAGCTGGGCAGTACAGGATATTTGCAGATAATCTTAGTTTTTCTTAGTTAGGCAATTTGGTGGACAGCTTTTTGAATTGTTTCACTGAGTGAATGGGTCCGGGTCCAGCCTTTGGGAGGAAACCTTTGGACAATGAAAGTGGACAATGAAAGCTATAGGATTGAGACATTCAGTTTAATCTTATATATCACCTGGCTCTTACTCATTTTGAAGGAAGAAGCTACCTTTTTCAGAAATTCTGTATCACCTTTTTCAGAAATTCTGCACCAGCTGATATTGGCTTGCAGTCTTTCAGGGCCTATTGCTCACTTATTTCACATAGAACTAGTATTGTAGTGCATGTGTCTAGGCTACCATATAAGGATGGCATCATTTGACTAACTAGTTCAGAATAGTACTTTCCCCCTCAGGTTCTGGTCCAGCCAATGAGGTATGTTCTACAATCACCTTCTTCAAGAATCGATACTGTTCAGGATTAATAATCTCCATTTTTAAAAATCACCTTTCCAGTAATTTACTGAATTGATAAGAGAAAGATAAAACTGAATTTACCCTGGTTCTACTACTTTGTGTACTACTTTGTGGTATATATAGGGCTACATCAGAATTTAAATAATCCCATAAAATATTCTAACAACAACAACCACAACCTCCACATCTTTGTAGATGTGAGTAAAATGTCAGTTTTTCTGACCCCAAAGCTGCTTCTCCTTCCATGTTCCATATTGAGTAAAATGTCAGTTTTTCTGACCCCAAAGCTGCTTCTCCTTCCATGTTCCATATTTCAATGAATAGAATTAATATTCATCTAATTTTTCAGGTCCAAACATAAGCATGTCCTTGATTCCTATTCCTTCCCAACTACCTCTCTTCTAACAATTTACCATGTCCTGTCAATTTTATCTCAACTGACTCCAATTCATCCAGTGCCTTTACTATAATTAAGGATACCATCATTTTATTTTATTTTAAAGATTTTATTTATTTATTTGACAGAGAGCGAGAGCGAGAGAGCACAAGCAGGAGGAGTGGGAGAAGAAGAAGTAGGCTCCCCACTAAGTAGGGAGTCTAAAGCAGGGCTTGATCCCAGAACCCTGGACTCATGACCTGAGCCAAAGACAGACAGTTAACTAAGCCACCCAGGTGACATTTAAAAAGCCACCCTGGTGTCATTTTAAAAAGGCCACCAGTTGTTCTCCTCCAGTCCATCTTTGCCTCTTGTAATTTGTTTCCTACATTGCAGTCAAAGTGACCTTTCCAAGATGTAAATCTAACCATCTCACTTCACTACTTAAACCTTCTCAGCTGCCTTTAGGTAAAGACTCTATGGGTTAACGTGGAGCTCATAAGGCTGATAAGGTCCTTTAGGATGATACCTGCCTGCCTTCCAATCTCATTTCTTACCACCCTCTTTTGGACCATTCTGAACTATATTCAGTTTTTAGAATAATGTCTTTCTCTTTCCTTAATCTTTGGCTCTTTGAAAAAATTCTTCCCTCTGGAATTCTCTTCCATCTGCTTTTACCTGGCTAATTTATGAGAACATTTTAAATCTCACTGGGATATTATTAGTTTGTGTAGGATATCATTTTTTTTTAAGATTTCATTTATTTATTTGACAGACAGAGATCACAAGTAGGCAGAGAGGCAGGCAGAGAGAGAGAGAGGAGGAAGCAGGCTCCCTGCCAAGCAGAGAGCCTGATTCGGGGCTCGATCCCAGGACCCTGGGATCATGACCTGAGCTGAAGGCAAGGCTTTCACCCACTGAGCCACCCAGGTGCTCCTGTGTAGGATATCTTGTCTTATCCTTAATCCTAGTTTAGATGCTCCCTCTCGAGAGGTACTAACCCTATTTATTAATAGTACTTATTAAATCAAATTGTAATTGCTTATGTACCTCTATGTCAAACTCCAGTGCATTAGATGATGCATTTCTTTTTTTTATAAAGATTTTTATTTATTTGTATTTATTTGATAGACAGAGAGAGATCACAAGTAGGCAGAGAGGCAGGCAGAGAAAGGAGGAAACAGGCTCACTGATGAGCACAGAGCCCGATGCGGGGCTCGATCCCAGGACCCCAAGATCATGACTGAGCTGAAGGCAGAGGCTTAAACCACTGAGCCACCCAGGCGCCCCAGATGATGCATTTCTACAGCTGAAATTATCTTTGTTTTATTTGCCTAGAGCTTAGCACACTGACAGGCAAATAAATGCCTAAATATTCACTAAATATTAAACATTCACTGACTGATCGACTGACTGACTGAATGAATAAACTGGAATAGATCTTGGCTAGGTATATTTACTGTAAGTGCAGTCTATCTAAAACCAGACTTTGCCAAACTGGAGCTATCATAGGCTAATATTAAGATAAATCAACTTTTATATATATTAAGAAGGTCAGAATATTTTCAAGAGATAGGATTGCTAAATATATATTTGAACTAATAGCAAAGAAATATTAATGGCAAAGTTCCTTTTACTAAACAGATGCCATTCGTATTGTTATGAACAGTTACTGAGTGCCAGCAATGTGCGAAACTCTAGGCAGAATGTTGTGTTAGACGAAGTTATTACTTGGGAAATAATTTTAATACACAGACAATGTAAAAACACAGTACAAGACTAGATTATACTTAACAGAAGGAGGAGCAACAAGACTCTTTAGAAGCTTTGCCCCAATTTGATGTTAAATTTAATATTTTAAATAAAAATATTTAGGAATATGTTCTGCTTGAAATTATGGGGATTAACCAGCCTGCACCCAGGAGTCAGACATATAAGTCCAATGGTGACTCTTCTATTTACCTCTTTGAAGAGAACTTTAATGATGTTGGACCTCAGTTTTCAAGGATATTATGGGATAGTAATAATAATATCTGCCTTAGTGATGGTTAATTTTATGTGTCACTTGACTAGACGAAGGTATGCCCAGATAACTGGTCATTATTTCTAAGTATATGTGTGAAGGTATTTCTGGATGAGATTAGCATTTGAATAAATAGACTGAGTAAAGCAAATTGTCCTCTCCAGTGCAGTGGGCATTGAGAGGTCCATGGTCAAAGGAGTGAGACTGATACAAAGCAAAGGTCAAGCAAAGCTTTATTTCGCACCAAGCACTGAGAATCAAACTGACCTTTGGGGGTCACCTCTTACAGAGAGAGCAACCCCCAGTCTCACAGACTAACTTTTATAGAGCAAAGGCCATGTGGTTGAGCCTGGCCACACACAGGTGGCCAATGAGATTGCAACACACAGAGAAAGCTGCATAGTCATGCTAGGTCACACATGGGTGGCCAATTGAATTACAATTCACCCCATAATAGCCATTTGAACTAGCCTATCACCTTGGACAGAATTGGCGCCCTAAAGGCAGACCCACACTCCTTGGTAGCTAGGGAGACAGTATGTGCACTCCACTGATTGGATGTCTCCACCTGGCCCAACTCATCCCCGCATTCGGGCTCTGTTGTCTCCACCTGACCTGACCCACCCCTTGTATTTGGACTCTGTTATCAGAGACTGGTCGACCACATTCTACTGGTTTCCTGGACTTACTTTTAAGAAAATTCCCCTGGGGGGAGGGGAGGCAGGGTCAGTTTAAATTTTACTGCATAAACAACATAATGTTCAACCAAGATGGAGCTGCCCTCGCTAAATAGGCCCTTACAGTCATCATCCAATCCACTGAAGGCCTGAATAGAACAAAAAGGCGGAGGAAGGGCTAATTCACTCTCTCTCTCTGATTGACTTGAGACATCCATATTCTCCCACCTTAGACATTGGAACTCCTGGTTCTTGGGCCTGTGAGTTTTGGGATTTACACTAGCAGCCTTCTCCTCCACCCAGTTCTCAGGCCTATGGTCTTGTACTGAATTATACTACCAGCTCTCCTAGCTTTATAGCTTGCAGATGGTGTGTCATGGCACTTCTTGGCCTCTGTAACCACAAGAGCAAATTCTCATCCTCTTGTATATCTATGTATATATCTTGCTGTTTTTTTTTTCCTCTGTATACCTTTGTAAAGTAGTCTCATAGAATTATTATTGTGATGATTAAATAACATTAAATATATAATGTTCCTGGCATAATAACCAGTACATAGAAAGTGCTCAGGAAATATTAGATACTAAACTTCTTTTGTCTAATCTCATCAATTTCTAGATGATGAAACCAAGGCACCAGAGATATTAAATAAAATTACCTGTGGTCTCACAGCTACTTAGAAAAGGTAGAGAACTAGAAGCAAGATATTCAGGTTCCTCATTCTCCCTCCTAGTTGTTTGAATTATGTGGATGCAAACTGAGGAGGCATCATAATACATGGTATCCATGGTGACAATGTTCTTATGAAATATAAGCATTGTTTAATTTCTAGCCACTCTGCCTATCCTCTCCATTAGTTATCAAGAGGAATAATGAGAAAAGAACATGGACAATTACATACAGAAATAAAATTCTATGATCAGAAGAAAAAAGGGATGGGATTATTAAGACTGCTAGCTGCATAGATTTGTTCTTTTGTGCTATAAATGTAGTATTAAGGCAGTAAGTATGTATTTGGATAAAGTGAAGTGCCAAGGTTGTATGTATATATATGATGGGAATGAAATTACCATAGGCAAAATGTATGGGAATTTCCAAATGAACCCAAATAGAAACTAGAAGTCTGCCTCTTATGAGACAGTGAAGTTTAGGGTTGCAGAAATGGCTGGAATTTGTGTAGCAGAGAGCTGGGTTTGGGGCATATATGTGGGTTCATGACTTTGAATAAGGGCTGGTCTTGACTCTTCAAGATAAAACTCAATGGAGCAGCACACCACAACTTATACAAAGGGGTGAGAAGCAAACTGATATAAAAGAGGTCACAGAGGACTGGGAGAAAGAGATCAAGACATCTAAATTAGAGAGAAACTAATGCCTACCTCAAAACCCAGCGGAAATCCATGAGGGCACACTTTAGGACAAAAACACACAGTAGAGTAAGTGCCATTAACTAGGACTAGGGATAAAACCCAAATAAACTCATCTTAAAAAAGCATATATCAATAGAAATTATCCAAACCAAAGCAGATAAAGAAAAAAGATTATTAAAGGGCATCTCAGCTCTTTCCACAGTTCAGCTATTATGGACATTGCTGCTATGAACATTGGGGTGCATATGGCCCTTTTCACTACATTTGTATCTTTGGGGTAAATACCCAGTAGTGCAGTTGTTGGTCATAGGGTAGCTCTATTTTTAACTTTTTGAGGAACTCCATACTGTTTTCCAAAGTGGTTTTTACCAAATTGTATTCCCCTCAACAGTGTAAGAGGGTTCACCTTTCTCTACAGCTTCTCCAACATTTGTTGTTTCTTGCCTTGTCAATTTTTGCCATTCTAACTAGGGTAAGGTGATATCTCAATGTGGTTTTGATTTGAATTTCCCTGATGGTTAATGATGATAAACATTTTTCATGTGTTTGTTAACCATATTTATGTCTTATTTTGAGAAGTGAATGTTAATGTCTTCTGCTCATTTTTTGATTTATTTGTTTTTTGGGTGTTGAGTATGAGAAGTTCTTTATAGATCTTGGATATCAGCTCTATGTCTGTAGTGTCATCAGGCAAATGGATAAAAAAAATGTGGTCCATAAATAAATAAAATCTTAAAAAAAAAAAGATGTGGTCCATATATACAATGGAATATTATTCAGCCATCAGAAAGGATGAATACCCAACTTTTGCATCAGCATGGATGGGACTAGAGGAGGTTATGCTGAGTGAAATAAGTCAAGCAGAGAAAGTCAATTACCATATGGTTTCATTTATTTATGACATATAAGGAATAGCATGGAGGACATTAGGAGAAAGAAGGGAAAAATGAAGGTGAGGAGTTAGAGGGAGAGATGAGCCATGAGAGACTATGGACCCTGAGAAATAAACTGAGGATTTTAGAGGAGAGAAGGTGGGGGAATGAGTTAACCCAGTGATGGGTACTAAAGGAGGGCATATACAGCATGAAGCACTGGGTGTTATACGTAAACAATGAATCATGGAACACTACATCGAAAACTAATGATGTACTGTATTGTGACTAACACAACATAATAATAAAAAAAGTTATAAAAAATGTACAGAGACCCAGTAACTTGTGGAAAATAAAAAGTGAGCTAATACATTGTAATAGGAGCCTCAATGTGAGAAGAGATGGAGAATGAGCAAAATATATTTAAAAAAATAATGGCCCCAAATTTCCTAAATTTGTAAAAAACATTCAACCAAGGGATTCAGGAAGTGAATCCAAGTAGGATAAATACAAAAAAGTTGCACTAGGCACATAACTGTCAAACATCTGAAAAAATCAAAAATAAAAAATCCTGCAGCTAGAGGAAAAGAAAATAATCATGTATGGGAACAAAGATGAGAGTGGTGGCACCTTTCTTATCAGAAAGCATGATATCTTCAAAGTAACTAAACAACAACAAAATGCCAACCAGAAAACTACCATAAAAAGTGAAGGAATATTTTGCTAGAAGTTTTGTGCTACGAAAAAATGTTAAGAGTTTTTTTCAGGTTAAGAAAAATAAAACAACATAACATGGGAACAGGAATTTACAGAAAATAATGGAATGCACTGGAAATGATTATTTAGGTGAATATAAACTACCTTTTCCATTTTTTAATTTCTTTAAAAGACAACTGAGGGCTTAAGTTGAAAATATCACATTTCCTGTGTAGTTTATAATATATGTAGAAGGAAAATGTTTGACAACAATAGGACAAAGGATAGGAGAGGAATAAATGGAATTATAGGATATGCTGTTCCTAATTTCTTATATTTCATTTGAAGTGTTGCAATATCACTTTTTAAGTAGGCAACAATAAGTAAAGGATAGATATTGTAATTACTAGGATGACTACCAGAAATTTATATTAAGAGGTAAATAATTAATAAGTCAATAGGCAAAATTAGATGAAATACTTAAAATATTTAGTTAATACTTCCAAAAGCAGGGAGACAGGAAGAAGAAAGGGACAAAAACCACACTGAACAATTAGAAACCAAATAGATTTAAAACCAACCATATCAATAACTATACTAAATGGATGAACCTCGAGGGAATTATGTCAATTGAAATAAGTAAACAGAGAAAGACAAATATTTAATTTCACTTATACATGGACTTAAAAAAAATCCCAAAACAAATGAATAAACAAACATAAGCAGAATTATACTTACAAATGCAAAGAGAAGACTGATGGTTGGCAGAGTTGGACGATAGGTGAGGTTGGTGAGAGGGAATGGCTTCTAGTTGTGGAATTAATGTGGAACTAATTAACACAGGCTTCTAGTTGTGGAATTAGTGGGTCATGGGAATGGGGGCTACAGCATTGCATTGTGGTGGTATCGTTTGGTGACAGATGGTGCTTACACTTTTGGTGAGTATGGCATAGTGTGTGGAATTGAGTTGCTTTGTTGTATACCTAAAACTACTGTAACATTGTGTGTCGACTGCACTTAGATTAAAAAAGATAATTATACTACAAGAAAATGAATTGAACACTGCACTTTAAAGGTAGGGATTGTCAGACTGTATATAAAAACACAAGACCCAACTATGTGCCATCTGAAAAAGATGTGCTCCAAATATAGATTCAGAATTAAAAGGTGAAAAAATATGCTATACAAACACTATTCATAATTAAAAACTCTTAGAAAACCAGGAATAGAAGAGAACTTCCTAATCTCATAAAAGGCATTCACTAAAAGCAAATGTACTTAATGGTGATATACTGAGTACTTTCTAAGATTGGGAACAAAAAAGGGTATCTGTTTTCACTCCTTTTTAACATTTTACCAGATGTCCTATTCAGTGCAACAAGGCAAGAATAAAAAGCATGAGTCTGTTGGTTATCTATATGTCTTCTTTGGAAAAAAAAAGTGTATTCATGTCTTCTGCCCATTTTTTAATTGAGTTATTCACTTTTTGGGTGTTGACTTTTATAAGTTTTTAAAAATATATATTTTAGATACTAACCCTTTAACAGATATGTTATTTTCAAATATCTTCTCCCATCCAGAGGTTGTCTTTTAGTCTCACGGATTATTTCTTTCACTGTGCAGAAGACTTTTATTTTGACAAAGTTGAAATAACTTATTCTTGCCTTGTTTCCCTTGTCCCAGGTGACATATCTAGTAAGAAATTGTTATGGCCAATGTCAAAAATGTTACTGGCTGTCTTCTCCTCCAGTATTTTTTTTTTTTAAAGATTTATCTATCTTAGAGCAAGCCTGTGGGGAGGGGCAGAGGTGATGGAGAGGGAGAATCTCAAGCAGACTCTCTGCTGAGCATGGAGCCCACTATGGGGTTCAACCCCATGACTCTGGGATCATGACCTGAGCCCAAATCAAGAGTCAGATGCTTAACTGACTAAGCCACCCAGGTGCCCCTTCTACTCCCAAGATTATAATGGTTTCACATCACATATTTAGGTCTTTAATCCATTTTGAATTTATTTTTGTGTAGGTGTAAGAAAGTGGTCTAGTTTCATTCTTTTTCATGTAGCTGCCCAGGTTTCCCAACACCGTTTGTTGAAGAGACTGTCTTTTTTTCCATTAGGTGTGGTATATATACAATAGAATATTACTCAGACATAAAAAAGAATGAAATCTTGCTATTTGCAATTACATGGATGGAGCTAGAGAGTATCATACTAAGTGAAATAAGTCAGAGAAAAACAAATATCATATGATTTCACTTTTATGTGGAATCTTTAAGAAACAAAACAAATGAGCATAGAGGAAAGGAGAGAAAGAGAGGCAAACCAAAAAACTGACTTTAAAAAAAAAATTTTTTTTTAAGATTTTATTTATTTATTTGACAGTTAGAGATCACAAGTAGGCAGAGAGGCAGGCAGAGAGAGAGGAAGAGGCAGGATCCCTGCTGAGCAGAGAGCCGGATGCTGGGCTTGATCCCAGGGCCCCGAGATCATGACCTGAGCCGAAGGCAGAGGCTTCAACCCACTGAGCCACCCAGGCGCCCCATTGACTCTTTTTTTTTTTTTTTTTTTAAAGATTTTATTTATTTATTTGATGAGAGAGAGAGAGAGAGAGAGGTCACAAGTAGGCAGAGAGGCAGGCAGAGAGAGGCTGGGGGAAGCAGCCTTCCTGCCAAGCAGAGGGCCCGATGTAAGGCTCTATCCCAGGACCCTGAGATCATGACCCGAGCCAAAGACAGAGGCTTTAACCCACTAAGCCACCCAGGCACCCCGAAACTGACTATCAACTATAGAGAACAAACTGATGACTATCAGAAGAGATGTGAGAGGGAGGATGGGTTAAATAGGTGATGAGGATTAAGGAGCACACTTGCTGTGATGAGCGTCAAGTGTTGTACAGAAGTGTTAAATCACTAAACTGTACACCTGAAACTAATACTACATGGTATGTTAACTAACTGGAATTTAAATAAAAAATTAAAGCAATAAAAGGCACGCAGATTAGAAAGGAAGAAGCAAATGTATGCTTAGTTGCCAATGACATTGGGTTTTTAAGAAATCCATAAAACTACTACTAGAACTAGTATTTTTTGGAAGATTTCAGAATTCAATCTTGTTAAATGTAGAAAAATCTTGAAAAGGGAGAATTGAGTTGAAGCACTTTGTGTTACCTGATTTTAAAACAATGAAAACTGTAGTACTGGGATATTTAGGACAAGTAGATTATATGACTAGCAGAAAGTGCAGGGAAAAAATTCACATGTATACAATAATTATATTTTGGAAAAAGTGTCGAGATAATTTAATGGTGAAAGGATGATGCCAGAACAATTGTGTAAATCAGTAGTTCTCAACCTGAGGTAATGCCCCCACCAAATCCTGGTGTGTGGGGGTTTGGGGTAGGAGATATTTTGCAATATCTGGAGACATTTTTGTTAGCCACAATTGAGTAGGGGCACTACTGGCATCTAGCTGATAGAGGCCAGGAATGCTGCTAAACATCATACAATGAATAGGACAGTCTTTCACAAAACAGTATTTTCTGGCCTCAAATGTCAGACATCCTGGAATAAAGAATGGGAAGAAAAATGAGCCTCCATTCCTACCTCAAATTAGGTATAAAAATAATCTGGAATGACTCATAGACCTAAATGTGACAGCTAAAATATAAACTTATGGAATAAAACATAGGAGAATATCTCCATATTAGAACAGGCAGATCTCTTAGGCAGGGTAAAATAAAATTGATCAATTACTCTTCATCAAAATTTAAAAGTTCTGCTCATGAAGAGATGTTACTAAGAAGAAGAAATAAAGCACAAGTTGCAAGAAAATATTTGCAATACACACGTAAAACAAAGGACAAGTTCCCGTAAAAAAAAAAAAATCAATAAATACAATAACCCTTTAAAGACATCCAAGTATGTAAAAAGAGACTTCAGAAAAGAGCATAATGAGGGCATCTGGGTGGCTCAGTGGGTTAAGATTCTGCCTTCAGCTCAGTCATGATCTCAGGGTCCTGAGATGGAGCCCCACTTCGGGCTCTCTGCTGGGCAGGGAGCCTGCTTCCCCCTCTCTCTCTGCCTGCCTCTCTGCCTACTTGTGGTCTCTTTCTCTGTCAAATAAATAAATAAAAATCTTTAGAAAAAAGAAAAAAGCATAATGAATGGACTGTAAGCATGTAAATGTAACTGTCATCAGTGAAATGCAAATTAAAACTGAGATACCACTATATAACCACCAAAATAGCTAAAATGAAAAAGATTAGTAGCATCATGGCAAATTTATCATGTTCTATGACAAGTGGAGCCCTTGACAATACAGGTAGGAGTATAAAATGGCACAACCCTTATAGGTAGTAGTGATACCTTATAGGTAGCATGAATAAAACAGGTAAAATTCTGACTTAAGCATATATATATATACATATATTTTAAAGATTTCATTTATTTATTTGACAAAGAGAGAGATCACAATTAGGCAGGCAGAGAGAGGGGAGGAAGCAGGCTCCTCATCAAGCAGAGAGCATGATGTGGGGCTCGATCCTAGGACCCTGAGATCATGACCTGAGCTAAAGGCAGAGGCTTAACCTGCTGAGCCACCCAGGCTCCCCTCAAGCATATATTTATAGTCACAGAATGACAGAAAAGCTAAAATCAAAGTGCAAATATGGTCTATGGTAGTGAAAAGGGTAGGTGATAAAATCAAATCAAGCAGGATATGAGGATAGAAAGTAACAAAGGGGATCAGACAGTACTACTTTGGTTTGAGAAACCAACGATTATGGTAAAGATTTATAATATACAATGCTGATGTACTTATCATAAAATTGTATATTCATATTTCAAGTAAATCATTAGAATCATTTTGAAAATCAGCACAACAATATATGCAAGAATCATGTCATTAAATTTGTTCATACCTTTAACACAATTCAATTTCTTGGAATATAAGAAAAAAGTTTAAAAAAATATAAAGCTTCATGCATGAAATATATTTATTGCAATGTTACTTATATTAGAAATGAAAAGTAACTTCATATTGGGCATTAGGAATTGGTTAAGTGAAATAGTGAATAATTAATAAATATTATGCTGGCTTATAATTATGATTATAAAGATTATGCAGCAACATGGAAATCTTTATGATACATTGTGCTTAAAACTGGAATGTGAAATTCTATGTAAATTTTGGTTAGACTACAATAATAATATGCATGGACAAAGACTGAAGTGAAAAAAGAATAAATCAAAATTTTCCTGTTTGAATTAAAGATTTTCCTTGTGGGGTTAAGACTATGGGCAGATTTTCCTTTATTTTTGTTTAGTGTTAAGTCTGTGTTGCTTTGACGTTTGTTTAATAAATATATGTGTATCATAAACATATGTGCTTTGAGAAGAAATAAAAAATTCTAATGGCATGTTGATTTTGCAAACCATCATAAAATAGGCACTCAGAGAAGAATGTAAAGGATAGAGAATCGAAAGCCAATAATGTGATTATTTAGCTTCAGTTTTTTATTCCCTTTGTTTTTCTAAGTCTTTTTCTTGATTGCATTACCTCTATCATTTAGTGACAAGTTACTAAAATTATTTTTTAACTAAAATTCTCTTTCTCCTTTGTTCTTGATAATTTTAAATGGAAACATTGTTTTAGATGTACATTATTATAGAGATAAAGTGTTCCCTCTACCTGGTGAGACCATCAACTACAACTCCTTGATTCGAGTTAATAGGCATCTAATCTAAGTTGGCCAGTTATTGGGGTATTCGTTGAAGCTGCACTACACACAGATGGTGTGTGTTCTAAGCAGGGCCAAATTTTTTACAGAGATTGATGCAGGTGCTGGGAGAGAGAGGACCTCTTTCCTTTTGATCTCATGGAAGAACATCATGAGCATGGAGCTGGGTAGGAGCAGACATCTTTGCCTCCATTTGGAGTGAGCCTGTGGTAAATAAAGTTAACAGAGGAAAGTATAGCTGTATAGCTGAGAATGAAAGAGATGTTTGATGACATCTTGCATCCAGCCTGCTTCTAGACTTTTTGTTATATGAGCTATTAATTAGTGCCTACCATCAATTTTTTTTTTTTTTTTTTTTTGGTTTATCCATAAAGTAGTTTGAGGGGCTTCTGCCATTTGCAACCCAGGGAGACCTAATGTAACAGGACTGCTGTTTTAAGAAATTTCCCAACCAGAGTTCTGGAAGAAGCCTGCAGAAGGTATTCAATGACCTTAACAGGCAACAGGAGTTTGATCGACTTTTTGAAAGGATGAAATACTGAACATACATATTCTAATCTTCAAATCTATTGGGGAAAAGCAGATGGTTCCAGCAATCTCCTATAATTGCTTACTTGGCTAAATCACTAAGGACTACAGGGATTTTCTATTTTATGAAATTAAAAGAAGGAACAACAGGGCTGTTATCTAACTTCTGTAAAAGAAGAATGCCTGCAGGTTCTTAGGGCCCAGCAGGAAAGAGGTTATAATCAGTCTATTAGTCTTGCAGTAGTTAAAAGTTGCATGCTTTGTGCCTTGATGAGGTTAGCATCAGCTATTTTCTAGTTTCCACACAAGGAGATTTTCCTTATCCTGTGGGAAAAGAGTTTAGGATCCCAAATGTTTATCTTTTAATTTAGGTCTATTTAGGGAAGAAAAATAGCTATTCTATAACAGTGAATCCAAAGAAATGGATGGAACTAGAGCGTATCATGCTTAGCGAAATAAGTCAAGCAGAGAAAGACAACTATCATATGATCTCCCTGATATGAGGAAGTGGTGATGCAACATGGAGGCTTAAGTGGGTAGAAGAATAAATGAAACAAGATGGGATTGGGAGGGAGACAAACCATAAATGACTCTTAATCTCACAAAACAAACTGAGGGTTGCCGGGGGGAGGGGGTTGGGGAGAAGGGGGTGGGATTATGGACATTGGGGAGGGTATGTGATTTGGTGAGTGCTGTGAAGTGTGTAAACCTGGTGATTCACAGACCTGGGGATAAAAATATATGTATATAAAAAATATATGTTTATAAAAAATAAAAAATTAAAAAAAAAAAAAAAAAAAAAAAAAAAAAAAAAGAAATGTTGGATCTGAAACTTCTGATTGGAGATCTAAAAGATAAAAGTCATGGTAAAGGGTAAAGTTTAGAGGCAGACATCCTGCAGGGAAACCCTTATGTTAGGCCATCCCATTTTTTAGTTTTAACAAGACAGCACTAAACAATGACTCAGTGGCATGAGTCTGAAAGTGAACTATCAGGATATTAAGTATATTGTAGGGCTCTATAAGAGGGCAATCCACTAGAGCCTTCTTACCCACTATTTGCTGGGTGTCCTTCAAAGGCACCCCCAAATATGAATCCAAAAAGTTGGAAAATAAAGAAAGAAAATATTCATGAGTTACTAAAACTACCCTTGGCAACATTTTGTCATACTTTCAGTACTTTTACCTTTATATAGGTTCTTCAGGTAGTTATAATAATCACAGTATACATACAGTTTAGCATTTCGCTTTTCCACAACATTATAGGTATTTTACCACATTGTTGATGATCTTTGTAGTAAGCATTCTTTAATGACTGCATACTATTTTTATCTATAAAAGTATTTCTTATATTTTAGATGAAAAACCCTTTGAGAATTTAAGTGATGATGCTTCTGCTTTGGTGAGTCTCATCCCTCAGTGTGTTCCAGAGTATCACACAGGCTTGCTTTAAAGAGACTGCTGTCCAGACCTCATCCTTAGAAATTCGGGTTTGCTTAATCAAGAGTGGGACCACATCATCAGTATTAAAGCAACAACAACAACAACAACAACAAAAGCACATGATTCTAATGTGTACAGGATTGAGAACCATTGAATGTCCCCAAATATATATGTCCTCAAAATTTACTGTATAGCAGTGAAATTCATGGATGTTTTGGGTTCAAAGACCCCAGATTGTTATCTATCTTACACAACACAGCTTACATAATTATTACCTAATTTTTAGACATATTTTCAGTGTTTTTCCATTACATTTCCATACATGTGGATATATATCACATTTTTCAAAAGTAAGATTTTTTTTTAAAATTTTATTTATTTATTTGACAGACAGAGATCACATGTAGGCAAAGAGGCAGGCAGAGAGAGAGAGGAGGAAGCAGGCTCCCTGCAGAGCAGAGAGCCCGACATGGGGCTCGATCCCAGGACCCTGGGATCATGACCCGAGCCGAAGGCAGAGGCTTTAACCCACTGAGCCACCCAGGCGCCCCCAAAAGTAGGATTCTAATGACAATTTCGTGACTCTTTCTAACATCCTGCCAAGTTGTCCCATCTTAGGGATCCTCTTAAAACACTCTCTTTCCCTCTCACATATGTGCATAGGGCCTCAGCAGGCCCCTCTGCAGTTCTCTGGATCTCTCTTTCTTTCTCTCTCTTCTAGCTGGTTCCCTCATTTATAGTTCTCTTTCTTACAAATTCTAGCTATTCTGACCTCTCCAAGCTTCAACTTTTGCCTCCCCATCTGAGCAGGACTGAAGGTTTGGGTTTCCCTTTCTTTATGAAACATGCAGTATGAAAACTGTCTCGAGACAGTAATCTGACGCAATAGTGCATGTTTCTCTTCTCTTGGGATTACAGTCCTGTGCTGCTTTTTGTCAAGTCTGAACACCAGAGTTTCATGTATTTTTTCTGGGTTTCTAGTGTTTAAAGTGAATAAAGTAAACCTTTTCTTTCTCTTGCTTCATCTTGGTTAAAACAGAAACTAGTCCATTTATATTTAATGTTATTAAATGTATTTGGATTTATTTCTACCAATTTATTCTGTACTTTCATTACTTCTCTTTGTTGTTGCTATTTTTTTTCTTTCTTTCTTGATAGTGTGTTTCACACTGTCTTCTAAGAAGCCCTATCAGAAGTCTTCAGAGACCACTTTTAGCAGTGTGTATAGGGATTATGATATCTGTAGGTAGGTGGTCCCTACCTACTCTTATAAAAAGAGTACATTGCAAATGAAAAAACTGAAAACCAATTACCACAATTAAAGCAAAAATAATTTATGATTAATTAATTATCTGGTTAATTAGATAGCCAGTTCTACTTATCCATTTAATATTTACTGAACATATGGATACGAGAAACAATGACAATTTGTTATTTCTTTCAGGGAGATTATCTCTGAAGTAGGTTTCAAGGACTTAGTCTGACAATTGAAAATTTCAGGCATTTTGTTTTAGTCTATTATATTGGTTTTTAATATCATATCTCCCCTGTACTGAACTTATATATATAACATATATATCTATATCTATGTTTATAGACAAAGATGTAGATATCTATCTATCTATATATCTCCTTTACTAGGCATGGATGAAAGGGCAGAGATTTAGGTACCACCATGTGGTAAGTGTTAAAAAAGTGTTTAATTAATTAAATTGTACAGAACTGTGGAAGTCAAGTTATAGAACTATTGTCAAAAGGGAAAACTTAGTTTCCTCCCCCAATTTTCCAGGCAAAACTTGATCCTGCTTTTGTTTCATGATTTCATGATTTGTGGGCGCATTGAAATCTAGAGCTTTACAACTATTAATATGACTGCATCCATGTCATCTCTGTTGAATGTAATTCTATACTATTTATAAATCTGTTGTTATTTAGATGACCATTGACTTCTGTTTTTATAGGTTTGACCTGTTATTATCAAGTGCAGCTCAAGCATCTACATCAATACCAACTGCAGGCTTTTTAAAACCAGATTTTTCTGATCTACACCAAAGAACCACGCAATCAGAATCTTTATGGATGGCTGTCTGGAATTTACATTTTAAACAAGTATCCCAGGTGATTCTATGGTTTTACAAATATTAGTGTAGGCTTTTGATCCTGATTTATCAAGAAAAATAACTCATCTGTTTTGCTGGAGAAGAAGTTCCCAGCAACTCTGTTCTGTGTCCTGGTTGTTCCACCTCAGCCATACAGATTTGTAGAAGGCTCTCCTAGAATACTAATGATGTACCCATTTATGAGTAAGTACATTTCAGAGCCCACTCTGTATATACTACTAGCAAATCAATCTTAAGAATGTTGAATGAAAATGAGAAATAGTTATGGGTTCAGCAGCTAAGTGCTTTTCTTATTGAGACTAAACTCCCAGGTGTTTTACAGGACTCTTTTTAGCATAAAATACATGAGTCAGAAGTCTTTGTTTGCCATATCTCATTTCAGCCCTCAGAGATAGCCTACACTACAACCAGAAACTAAAGAACACTTCTCCTTTGCTTTATTTTTGTGCGCCAACTTGCGCCAACTCTGTGGATGAAGCCCTAGGTTTAGTCTGAATAGGTCCTGTGTAATTATGTATATAATTTTGTGTATATAGGTATAAACACATGTATATGTGTGTGTATTTGGTATGAGTGAGTAAAAAATTTTTGATTAAGCATAAATCCAATCTGTCAAGAGCTGAGGTGTTAGCAATGACTTCATGGCTGAGTGAGGACATGTGGAAATACTTCAGAAGTTGGCCTGAAGAAAGGTTATGTGCAGCTAGAACGACAAAGCATTTGTTAGAACAACAAAGCATTCATCAAATTCAAGTTATGCTCAAGGCAAAATCATGCTTGAGTGATAAATGACAGCCTATCAATCAAAGTAAGTTCAAATGTCCAAGATAGGAAGGAGGGAAATTTTCAGCACCTTCTCTCAACATCAGACCCACCTCTTCTATCCACCTTTTTCTTTGATAAATTACCTGCTTGCCTCTTAAGAAATGAAGAGTTGAGACTTAATTCATGGTGGTGTTTCAAGGGATGACCTTTTGTTCTACTTTCTGTTTCCTGCTTTGAAGTGATAAGTAGGTCTAAACAGAGCCTGGTTCTTGGGTCTGGCTAGGCAAACTAAACTCTCATTTCTACCTCTGCCACACATGCAGCTATTTGGACAAGTTAAAGCACAGTCTGATTTGCAGACCTAGTCATTTCTTTTCCCTTTAGTCCCTCAACTTCATAATTCATGGTATGCTAGAGGTGGTGAGATACCAAGATTTAGATTTGGGGAAACTAGGACCTTGCAATCTTTCAGCCCAAGTGATGTGGAATCTACCTTTTACAAGGCTTGTACAAATTCAGGTGTGTGGTATAATGGGAAATCTTATTAATAACTGGAGCCAAATGCCAAAGGCTCTTAGTTACAAAATATTTGGGTTATAAAAATCCTTAGTAAGGAACAAAAAATACAGTATATATTGACTGAGAATATTTGAGCTAGATATTATCTAGTCCATTGCTCTTCACTCCTTTGGGCCTTAAGTCCTTCGAAAATCTCATGAAGGCTATTCCCCTAAAATTTTTTTTATAGTATCAGGACATTCCCATATCCCTCAAAACTGTATACACAGATCAATGAACACACCTTCTACTCTTGTTCAATCTCACCATTTCATGATGAAAGTGATTCCAGATTCATACATTCACAAATATTTATTGATCGTGACCTATGTGCCCACTGTTTTGCTAGTTGCAGCAAATATCAGCACAAATATTTTCTGTTTTTTTTCCTCAGGAAATTCTCCAAAGCTTAAGTAAATTGTCTAAGATGATAAAGACAGTAAGTGGTAACATGAAGTCTTCTAACTCTAAATTCAATCTCAAAGTTAAACAAGACTGGAAGGAGAGTTCTAGCAGATAGTATTTTACCAGGTAGAGTAAAAATTTGGAGAAAATCAGCAAAGGCATTAGGTCTAGACATGTGGGAGGATTTCTATGAGGAAGTTAGAATTATCAAAAGTGCACTCCTCAACTGGGAGATGAATATATTCTAAAAATGACTTACGATGATGGCTGCACCCTCAGTAAAGTTGCTAAAAATCATTCAATTTTATACTTGAAATAGGTGAGTTTTATAATATGTGAAATATAATTCAATAAAGATATTAAAATGTGTTTTTTGGGCTCTGACAAGTAAAGAGCTTGGAACTTTTCACTCCCATGCTTACAACAAGAAAAACACTGAACAAGCTGAAAAGAAATCACTTTTCTTAGATCCATCAAAGAACTAAAGTTACAGAGCAAACTGCCACACCCAAATCTGGAAAGACTGGTAAATACAGGGAATCACAGCTGAAATCAGGCAGAAGGCACTGTAACCATAAATGGGTAGGAACATTCACATGATAATTTTGATGAATTTTGATGAATTTCTGGAGACTGGGTATGGACTAGCTTGAGAGTTAAAATTCCTCCAGGCCCAGGGTTAGGGAGACCCCTCACATGTTCAATGGTTTTACTTCTAGCAATCTCACTAGATTCCTGCCTTGAAGATGAGAAAAAAATTCCCTTCTTTGTTTAGACCAAGAGAAAAAGTAACTATTTTGAAATATTTCTAGAGCTTCTCTATAGCAAAAGCTTACCCTTCAAGGGAAACTACTTTATCAGAGTCTTTTCTGACCTAAAGAAGAGGCACTCAGCTGTACCCAGCTCCTTCTAGCCTTCCTATTACTGGTAAGGGGGAAAAAAGAAGAAGGAAAAAAAAAAGGTAAGGTGCATGATTGAAGCCCAGTGACTTAGGCCTACTAGAAAAATGTAATTTCATCATAAGATTACAGAAAGTGTTTTCTCCACAATACCTTACCATCACATCAATAGGACTCCAGTATAATATCAGTACATTAAAACTGAGAGACCTATAAGACACAGACTCAATTTAAGACCTTACTTAAACACAAAGACAAGGGGGAATAAAAACAAAATAAAACTAAACAAACAAACAACAACAACAAAGACACATGATAACTAAAGCCTATGGCAGCTATAGCTACAGCAAACATTAAATATAGCCTAGCTCCTAGGAGGCAGATTATCATAAAACCTCACCAAAAGCCAAATAATGGGCTCCTATCACCCAATATATCATACCTGGCTTTCACCAAAAACTTACCAGGTGTTTTAAAAAAATAAGGAAAATCACATTCTGAAAAGAAAAGCAAATATCCGAAACAGACTCAGATATGGCACAGATTTTGTAATTATTAGGTAGGGAATTTCAAATAACTATGGCTAATATATTAAAGACTCCAAGCGAAAGAAGTAGACAACATATAAGAACAGATGAATAATGTAAACAAAGAGATGGAAACTGTAAGAAAGAATCAGAAGTAAATGCTAGAAAACAAAATCTGTAAAAGAAATGAAAAATGCTTTTAACGGCCTCATTAAAAGACTGCACACTGCTGAGGAAAGAATCTGGACCCTGAAGACGTGTCAGTAGAAATATTCCCAAATTGAAAGGCAGAGAGAAAAGAATAATCTTAAAAAAAAAAAAAAAAAGAAATACTGGGATGTCTGGGTGGTTCAGTCAGTTAAAGTGTCTGCCTTCTGCTCAGGTCATAATCTTGGGGTCCTGAGATCGAGCCCTGTGTTGGGCTTCCTCTCCTTCTGCCCCTCTCATCCACTTGTGCTCTCCCTCTCTCAAATAAATTAAATTAAATTAAATTAATAAAACAGTAAAATAAATAAAAAAAGAAACATAATATCCAAGAACTGTGGGACAATTAGAAAAGGGTTAACATAGATATAATTGGAATATGGCAAAGAGAATAAAGGAATAGAAGAAATGTTTGAAATGACAATGGCTATACATTTTTATAAAATTAATAATAGATACCAAACCACAGATCCAGGAAGCTCATAGAATAGCAAATAAGGTTAATATAAAAAGAAAACTACATCTATACATATCATATTCAAATTTCAGAAACACAAACCAAAGAGAATATCTTGAATGAAGCCAGAGGAAAAAAATAACATTTTATCTCCGAAGAACACATATAACAATGACCGACTTCTAGTCAAGAACTGTGCAAATAAAATGGAAGTAAAGTGATATATTAAAATTTTTTATAGAAAAACTATCAACACAAAATTTTTAAAAATTGTATCTGTAAAATCATCATTCAAATGTGAAAGAGAAATAAAGACTTTCTCAGAAAAACAAAAGCTGAGGGACTCACCACTACATCTATCCTATAAGATTTATTAAGAAATCTTCAGAGAAAAACAAAATAGTACAGGTCCAAAACTCAGATCTACATAAAGAAAAGAAAAACATCTGAGAAGAAATAAATGAAAGTAAAGGAAAATATTTCATTTTTGTAACTCTTTTTTTATTATTGAAGTATAATTGAAATGCAACTTTCTAATTCTTAATTGATCTAATAGATTATTATTTATTCAAAAGAATGATAGCAAAATGTTTTAGGGGATTATAGGATTTAGATAGGTGAAATGAATGAAAGCAATGTTATAAGGGATAGGAGGGAAGAGTTGGAAATATCTGCTTATAAGGTAGCTATACTATCTGTGAAGTAGTATAGTGTTACTTGAAAGTAGAATTAGATTATTTGTAAATGTATATTGCAAACTGTAGGGTAACCTCTAAAAAATTTAATACATTATAATTTATATGATAAAAGAGTGGAAAAAATGGAATTAAAATGTTGAATTAAAACCACGGAGAACAGACAAAGAGGAGAAAGCAAGAAACAAACAAGAGTGGAAACAATAGAAAAGAATTAGAAATATAGCTATTAATCCAACTATGTCAATATCTACTTAAAATGTGAATATGCCATCCCCAACTATATATTTACTATAAGAAGCTCACTGTAGATATCAATATGTAGACAGATTAAAAAGTAAAGGAATAGAAAAAGGTATATTATGTTAACTCTAATAAATGAAAACTGATAGTTATTTTCATACAAAGCAGACTTCAGAACAAGAAAAATTATCAGATAAAGAAGGGTAGTGTAGAATGAATAAAGGGGTCAAATCTATAATGTATATGCACCTAACAACACATTATCAAAATACATGAGGCAAAAACCAATAGAACTGCAAAAAGAAATTGACAAATCTGCTATTGTAGTTAAAGACTTCAACACGCCACTCTCAGTAATTGACAGATCGATCCTACACTCAGAAATCCTACACTTAGTTGAACCAAAGAGTATGATTCATCAGTTAAGTCAAATTGACATGTGTAGACTTGATATAGCAACAGCAGACTCAAACTCACACAGAACATTCATCAAGATAAACTACATTCTGGGTGATAAAACACACCTTAACAAATTTAAAATAGAAGTCAGATAAAGTATGCTCTCAGACCACAATGTAGGGAAAGATAGCTGAACAATCCTACAATAATTGGAGCTTAAACAACACATTTCTTTTTTTTTTTTTTAAAGATTTTATTTATTTATTTGACAGAGAGAAATCATAAGTAGTCAGAGAGGCAGGCAGAGAGAGAGAGGGAAGCAGGCTCCCTGCTGAGCAGAGAGCCCGATGCGGGACTTGATCCCAGGACCCCGAGATCATGACCTGAGCCGAAGGCAGCGGCTTAACCCACTGAGCCACCCAGGCACCCCTTAAACAACACATTTCTAAATAACAAGTGGATGAAAGAAGTCTTTACAAAAGAAATTTTTTTAAATTTAAATTTAAAAAGAAATTTTAAAAAATCTTTCAAATTAATATCAAAATTTGTATGATATAACAAAAGCAATGCTTACAGGGCTTTATGGCATTGAATAATTATACTAAAAAAGAAGAAAGATCTAAATTGAGTAAGTTTCCACCTAAGGAAACTAGAGCAGTTTAAGTAAAGCAAGAAGATGGCAAAAAATGAGAAGAAATCAATGAATTTGAAAACCAAAAATCAAAGAAACCAAAAGTTGCTTCTTTGAGAAATCAACAAAATAATAAAACTTAGTTAATCTAACCAAGAAAAGAGAGAAGAGACAAATAAGCATACAAAAAGGTATTCATCATCACATGTGATCAGTGAATTTTAAATGGAAACAATAGTGGGATAACACATCTAATTCCAAAATAGTGACAGCACCAAATGTTGGGAAGGATGGGAAAAATCAGGAACTCTCATTCATTGTTGAAGGGAATGGAAAGTGGTTTGGCACTTGGGAAGGCAGTTTGGCAGTTTCATATAAAGCTAAAGATAGGCTTACTATATGATCCAACAGTTGCACTTGCAGTTATTTGCTGAAATAAGCTGAACACATGCACACACAAAATAAATATTTGTAACAGCTTTATTTATAATTGCCCCAAATCAGAAACAACTAAGATTTCCTTCAGTAGGTGAAGAGGTAAATGAACATTGTGGTATATCCATACAATTAAATCTTATTTAGTGGTAAAATAAATAACTACCAAGCTACAAAGAAACACAGAGCACGGCTCTGGAAGCACGGCTGAATGGATTAAAAACAACAACAACACAAGAATAAAAGAAGACTCCAATAGATAAGAAATGAAAGAAGAGATATTAAAACTGATATCACAGGGATGCCTGGATGGCTCAGTTGGTTAAGCAGCTGCCTTCGGCTCCGGTCATGATCCCAGCGTCCTGGGATTAAGTCCCACATCGGGCTCCTTGCTAGGCAGGGAGCCTGCTTCTCCCTCTGCCTCTGCCTGCCATTCCGTCTGTCTGTGCTCGCTCGCTCTCCCTCTCTCTCTCTGACAAATAAATACAATCTTTAAAAAAATAAACTGATACCACAGAAATACAAAGGATCATAAAATATGACTATGAATAATTATATGCCAACAAATTGGACAACCTAGAAAAAAATGGATAAATTCCTAGAAACATACAACCGACCAAGAAATAGAAAATCTGAACAGACTGATTACTAGTATGGAGATTGAATCAGTAATCAAAAATATCTCAATAAGCAAAAGTCTAGGACCAGACTTCTTCACTTATGAGTTCTACCAATCACTCAAAGAAGAATTATACTCAAAATTCTCAAATTAGAAGAAAAAATAGAAGAGGAGAGAACTTTGTCAAACTCATTTTATAAAGTCAGCATTACCCTGACACCAAAACCAGATAAGGATGCCACAAGAAAAAATTATACGCCAATATCTCTGATGAACATAGATGCAAGATTTCTCAGCAAAATAAAGCAAACCAAATTCAATAATAACTTTAAAGGATCATACACAATGATCAAGTGGGATTTAGTCCAAGGATGCAAGGTTGGTTCAACATCTGCAAATCAATCGATATGGTATACCACATTAACAAAATGAAGGGGTAAAATCACATGATTAATTCAATCAATGCAGAAAAAGCATTTGGTAAAATTCAACATCCATTTTTGATGAAAACTCTCAAAAATGGGTTTAGTGGGACTATCATTCAACCTATAAAGGTCATATATGACAAACTCACAGCTAACATTGTACTCCATGATGAAAGGCTGAAATTTTTTTCTCTAAGATCAGAAATAAAACAAGGACACCCACCCTCCCCACTTATATTCAGTATGGTAATGAATAGGAGGAGCCAGTGGACAAGTGCCCCAGCTTCCTGCCCTTTGGCTGGAGAAATCTGGGAAGTATTTTATTTTTTTATTATTTTTTAAAAATATAGATTTATTTACTTATTTGACAGAGAGATGGAGGGAGAGCACAAGTAGGCAGAGTGGCAGACAGAGGGAAAGGGAGAAGCAGCCTCTCTGCTGAGCAGGGAGCCCGATGTGGGGCTCGATCTCACGACCCTGGGATCATGACCCAAGCTGAAGGTAGCCCCTTAACCAAATGAGCCAGACAGCCACCCCTCTGGGAAGTATTTTATACATATATCACAAATGCCAGTAAAATTGAGATTCTAATGCTCCCCAAAGTGAACTTGACAAAACACTCTTTTTAAAAAAAATTTTTAAATTTTGTATAATGTAAAATACAAAATTTAATTTAATTTAATACAAAATTTAAATTTTGTATAATATAATGTACTTTTAGCCCCAGGGGTACAGGTCTGTGCATTGCCAGTTTACACACTTCACAGCACTCACCACAGCATCCCCCCCCCAACAATATCCATAACCCCACCACCCTTTCCCTCCCCCCTCCCCCCAGCAACCCTTAGTTTGTTCTGCGAGACTGAGTCTCTTGTGGTTTTGACAAAACACTCACTCTTATATTGACTTTTTCTCTTCCCTCCTTCACTCTTACCACTCCCTCATTCCTGATTCTTAAGATCACGTCCTAAATAAACTCTGGAACTCTGGAATTTCTGGCTCTGCTTCCAGGGCCAATTAAACTAAATAACATTTGTTTCACGAAGATATCTTGAAGACACATGGCAATAGTTATGTTTCTGGATATCATTACCCGTTACAAACATATCAGAGAAAATTCTTTAGGGACATAGAAGCATAAATTGGGGACATGTCCTAATACATTCTAGAGGAACATTTTTCAGGTTTTGCTTTATAAACATTTCAATAAACACTTTATGCAAAGCAGTGCTTAATAAATACTCGTGTCCTGACCAAACAGTTTTCTCCTTCTGTTGTGGGATCTTGCAAGAGGCAAGAAAGAAAATCAGCAAAGCACTTTATGACAACCATAGTGGTGAGCCAGTAACTCAAAGAAAGGTAATTATTAGTACCATCAGAAAGTGTTCTCAGCCCTCATGAAAGCTTTTCCTTTGGGGAAGTTCCTGATGGTAGTTATTCACACACATCATTTCTCAGGAGCCCACAGCAGATTGACTAGACTAATTTTCAATTAAACTGCAGTCCTTTCCAAGTGGTGAAAAAGAGAAAGACGTTTTTTAAAAGGAGCAGTTCTCTATCTGATAAATAACTCCCTGCCATAGTGTGAAATTTAATAGTAGTTGTTGTATTGTATATCAAAAAATAAATTGCAGTGGATGACGTTAACAAATTCCCAATATGGATGCCCCCAATTTACTCTTCTCTAGAGGCACCAAGCAGTGGCAGATCATGAAGAAAACACTACATCAGCTGTTAATTCCATATTAGATTATGGATACATCTAAATTAAGGCTAGCTGCCTTAGTGAGAATTACGAGTGAGGTCTCGTTTCAGTTTTCTCTACACTTAGGTGTAATAGCATGTTATCGGTGAGCTGGTGAACATTAAAATGAAATTTAATAACAAAATAATAGGCAAAGCATCCATAAATATAACTTATACACTTAGTATGTATTTTCTTTTTTTAAATTGCTTTATGTTAGTCACCATACAATAAATCATTAGTTTTTGACGTAGTGTTCCAAGATTCATTGTTTACATATAATAGGCACTGCTCCATGCAACATGTGCCTTGCTTAATACCCACCATCAGACTCACCATCCCCCCCACCCCCATCCCCTCCACCCCCATCCCCTCTAAAGCCCTCAGTTTGTTTCTCGGAGTCTGTAGTCTCTCGTGGTTCATCTGCCCCTCTGATTTCTCCCCCTTCACTTCTCCTTTCCTTCTTCTAATGTCCTCCATGTTAGTTTTTGTGTTCCACAAAAAAGTGAAACCACATAATTGACTTTCTCTGCTTGACTTATTTCACTCAGCATAATCTCCTCCAGTCCCATTCATGTTGATGCAAAAGTTGGATACTCATCCTTTCTGATGGCTGAGTAATATTCCACTGTATGTATTTTCAGAGCTTATTTTGTTTGTGTACCTTTAATGGAACCTAATACATCAGAATAACATATTGATATGATTATTTTAAAAGGCCGTGATTTCCTTGAGGGCAGACTATGTTTTCATATTTCCTGTTCTCTTAATGTTTGAGTGAATGAATGAAATAATAGAATATGTTTCAGCACATTTTTTATCATAGATGGTAAACAGATATGTTGTTCCTTGCCTGGCATCTCTTCCTTCTTCTTCTGATAATGCTACTTCATTATTTGATAGAAAATATCCCTTCTTTCCTCTATGTTCACTTAGTTTTGGGCATGGAGTGGGGTGGGGTGGAAACATGATTTTAACTCTAAGACCTGACAAAACTGTATAATCCCTTCTTTGGGACCAGTGATTCAAGGATAGGTATGTGAAAAAAGCTGGTTCAATTAGAGTGAATCTTGGGACTTCTGCTGGACTCACTGGAAAAGTGGCATCTAGTCCAGAAACTGGTACTTATTCTGCTCTATTGTAGACTTCTCATTTATGTGAGCCAATAAGTTTCCAGTTACTTGACCAATTGGAGTTTAATTTGTATCTTTGATTCCTTCTTTCCTATTTCCTCAAGATTTTATAAAAATCTTCCAGATAAGAATCCAGTGTTATCCTGTGATGCTGAAATGGTCAGCTGGGACTAATTAGTCTTAGCCATATTTTCCCCAGAAGTTTGGTGGAATGGACTGATACACAAATGAATAAGAGGAAAGACAGAGAGAGAGAGAGAGAGAGAGAGAGAGAGAAAAGAAAACTGTAAAACCTACTGAAACATGAATCCTAAAAAACTGATCATTTAATCATATGTTCCTACATCTATCATTTCTCATAGAGCTCTTAGAGTCCACGTCATTGTCTTATGCTTATAGAACTGAAAAGCTAAGTCAGTTTCTTGAACTACTTCAGAAGGTTAAATTACATGTGGCCCAGCATTTTCTAGGTCAACAAGCCAAGTTATGTGTTTTGCTGGCTAGAAAACAGAAAGCTGACATTTTCCAGGGCTTATCTCAACTCCACCTTAGACAGGAGCTTAGAGAAGGTAGTCATTTTTGATGCTGAATTTCCTCATCTACAAAGGGGGAAGATTAATTTGTTGTGGGTATAGCAAGGAACACAAACAAAGCTGAATAAGGCAGTCCTTTTGGTGTTAAAAATCTAGTAGCGATTTCATATTCATTACTTTATTAAGGAGTGTGAACCAAAAATAAATAAATAAATAAATAAGTGAAAAGCCTCAGGGCTTCGTCTCAAAACTGACTAGATATTCTAAGATACAATTATAACTAGTGGAATTATGTTTCACTGTTTAGAGAGAGTGACTGAGGATATATAATAAAGTGCTGAAAGAAGGGAATATAGGTCAGTTTTAAACTCAACAAAGGATTTGGGTCAGTGAAGTCAGTCAATCTTGTCTAGAGAAGTAATCAATAGAAGAGGCACAAGAAGATTTGGAAGATCTCTACATTAGTCAGTATTGAATTTAGAAAACGTAATTTTAGGATTTAGAGCCACAGACAGTTGGTTTTTTGGAATCTACTCTAAACAGGGTTAAAATCTCACCCTTCTTCTAGCAACAGCCTAGCTATGGAAATTGGGAAAGACATAAAATCTTGGTTTCTGTAAAGTGAAAACAAAAATAAATTTTCATCATGTAGTTAAAATAAATGATATGATGATCATCATTATAGTTAACAGTAACTTAATTTAGTATCTAATATGGGACATACATTGTTTTAAGGGTCAGCATATGATCTTATTTAGTTCTCAAGACAACTTGATGAAGCAGGGCTACTATTTATGTTTTTACAGTTAGGGAAATGGAGCAGGAGGAAGTGCTTCACAGACAGGGTACCTTGCTTAAGTCCCATAGCTAGTAAGCGACAAAACAGGATTTTCATGAGACAGCTTATTCCAGCGTTTTATAAGGATTTTAGGAGTGTCTCTATATTATTTTTTTCCCAGAGCAGATAGTAACAACTTAACAAATCAGAATTGAAGCTAAATCATGCATATACTCAAACTAGGAAAGATGACTGAAGATTACCCAAACAGGCATAAAGTGTAGTAGACAGGAATTTGTCTCTGGCTCCATTTTCAGAAATATAGTGTTGGTTCAAGATCTTGGTGCCTTTCTCTAGATCTAAGGCTAGATCTATTTTTCTTCCTTTTTCTGTGCTGCCTTTTCTACCTGACTCTCTGAAATGGTCCCCCTCATCTCTTGCTTTAAGTTTGAGGCAGAATAGGGAACAAATTTAAATAGCAACATTTATTTAACATTCTCCAAATTTCTTAAATGATGATGACTACAAAAGTCACCATCTTAAATCACCAGTTTACTGGGATTTTCTCTGCATCCAGCGAAAAAGCCTGGATATTGGATACTGACGCCATGCTTGCATGGGCTATGACTCATCTGATGCCTTTTCTGTTAAATGGATATAAAAAAGATGGCCTAGATCTGCAGTTTCAAAACCTCATGAGGTCCTGAAGCCTTTAAAGTGCTGAAGATAAGATTAACAAGGGAGAGATAGTCTTACCAGATAGTAAATATATTCTAAAGCAGTAATAGTTATATCACATGGCATAGGAATAGACACAGATCAATGGAACAGAATACAAAGCCCATAAATGCTTATCTTCATTTATAATAAAAGAATTTCTTTTATTTCACTGATATGACAGTTTTTTCACCTGGCAAAGATCAAAAGCTTATTACACTATGATGTTGAGATTGTGAGAAAACAGATACTCCCATACATTGATGATGGGAGTGTAAATTGTCCTATGGAGGATGATTTGGCAATACTCATTAAAATTATAAAAGGCATAACCTTTAATCCGGTAATTCCACTTCTAGGAATTTATCCAATGCATGGGGGAATTAACATTTATTTATGTACTGATATGAAGGATCTCCAATATATATCATCAAGTGAAAAAAAAACAAGAGGCAAAACAAAATATAAGGGTATACTATCATGCATAAAATACATTAGGAAAAATACACAAAAGCTGAATCTGAGGAAAGGAACTGAATGGCTGAAGGACACAGATGGGAAGTAGCCTTTTAACTATTTACCATAATTATAGTTTGTATTTTTAACCATATGAAGTCATTACCTTTTCAATAAATAAATAAATAAATAAAAATTATTAAGGAAATTTATTGTATATTTAATTACATAAAATTTCTAAAGCAAGTACTAATACATCATATAGGTAGAAACATTTTTAAAATAAATTTTAAAGCTGTTTACAACTAATGAAGCATCCAAGGGCAAGTGCTGAAATAGTAATTATAGGACAGGTATGTTTTTCAGCAGGGTTATTTTATAAGTATGGGTCCCAAACTTCTCCTCTTCAATTCTGTTTAAAAAGCTAAAAAAAAATAAAGTATACAAATGGGGAAACTTTTTAGCAGCCTTGGAAAACAAAGCTAAGTATTATCTATTTACCAGGCATTTGGAGAAATGTCTATAAGGTAAAACATTGATTAGATGAAGGGAAAATGATGGGAGATCCGGGGTGTTGTTCCAGGTAACTGAGTAGAAACAAGTCCATTCACTGACACATTTATATAAGAGACAAAAGTTTTGTGACCTGCATCTAGATACAAAGATAGTGTGAGGAACTCGAGGGTTTTTCTTTAGTTTCCCTTCGTGTTTACAGATGGGCTGCAGTAAGAATATACTCATTACCCGGAAAGGCCCTATCCTGGATCCAGACCCAAAATATCACTTAATAGAGATCCACTACGGCTTAGAGATCCTATCTATGATGTTTTATGGATCTGAAGTTATCACAAAAGGACATGGCTTTGATTTCCTTTGGTAGCACAGATAGTGTGATCTTAAAATTGCTCTGATGTCAGTACTTACATAGATTTTAATTTTACGCCATTCCTTCGGAATTAAAGTCTTCTCTACTTTCTGAATTAAGTTTAACTCTTATTTCACTATAAGATCATGACGGGCAGACACAAAACTTCCTATTTATGCAATAGTAAGCAAGGAAAATTATAGAACTTTAAAAAAAAATCAGCAGCTGCATGTATTAGTGAATGTTTTGAGGAGTTGGCTCCCTCTGCATTAATGGATTTACTGCAAGAAGCATGTGTGGGCATTCGTCCATCTGCTGTCAGCTTCATTTCTGCATTGTCATACTTTGCTGTATATTGAAGATGACAGAAGCCTGAAAACTGTATTTCACAGACCCCTTTGCCCGTGTGGTCCTTCTGGTTTCGGTTCTATCAATGCAAAGCATTGTAAGAGACTAGATGGAGAAGCAGGAGGAAAAGAAGCCATTTCTCTTCCTGTTTATGGGTTTTGGTAGCTCCTCTGGCAATGACAGCTGCACAGAGTAAATGCAGGCTCGTGGTTCCTCTGAGACGGTTCAGTCGGGCAGCAGTGGCAAAAGGGAGTGCTTTATCATCTTTATCAGCATATTGCTAAGGTACTCTAGTTCAAACAGCAACAGTGACAGAAGTCTTTTGAGTTACTGCAGCATAAGTGGCAATGCCGGTTCCAGGCTTCCTGACATGGTGATAATAGCAGTGGTTCCAGTGTCAGTTGCTGGTGGTCCAGTAGCCTTAGTGATAACATTATTGTGGGCCCTACATACCACCACTTTCCTTTTGTTCTTCAGCCTACATGGGTAGTAGTTCTTGCTGTTACTAATATCTTCCCCTTTGTATTTCTTTCTTTCTTTCTTTTTTTTTTTTAAAGATTTTATTTATTTATTTGACAGAGAGAAATCACAAGTAGGCAGAGAGGCAGGCAGAGAGAGAGAGGAGGAAGCAGGCTCCCTGCTGAGCAGAGAGCCCGATACGGGACTCGATCCCAGGACCCTGAGATCATGACCTGAGCTGAAGGCACCGGCTTAACCACTGAGCCACCCAGGCGCCCCCCTTTGTATTTCTTTAGACCTCCCACCACTTTTGAAACCAGTGCTCTAGATTATAGTTCCCCTGATTGAAAAAGCTAACACGGCTTCTTTTCCTTACTGACTTATACAAAGCAGAAGAATTTTTAGGAGATTCATGACTTATGGGCTCAGGAAGATTTAAAAATGAAGAGAATGCTCCTTTTCGAAATTAGACTGAGATGTCATAGAAAAGAATCATGTAAGATAAGGAAGTGCTAAATGAAAATGAAAAATAATATTGTGATACTTCAAACCTCCATAGAGACCCAGCAGAAAAGCAAGATAGGGCACCAACTCATTATTCTGAAAATTGATAAATAAAAGTAGAAGATCAAGCACTTACTCTTCCTTTCCTGTATTAACCGTATTTCAGGGCACCAAATAGCTGGTGAAGGAAAATCCTTCTTTAATAAAAGTATCACAGCTAATAAATGCAAGACAGATGATAGAATTAGAAAATAACTATTTTGTAATACCTAATGAAATAATGAATGTAGGTTACAATCAACAGTGTCTGCTAAAACCATTAGCTGAATGATTAATGGAAAATTATGATGAGTGGATCTAAACTGACCACCTGAGTCCTGTAATTAATTTCAACATCACCAAATGTAAACCAAACAGATATTATACGCCATGATGTAAAGCATTAGAAATTACACAGCAAGGGCACCTGGTGGCTCAGTGGGTTAGGCCTCTTCCTTCAGCTCAGGTCATGATCTCATGGTCCTGGGATCAAGACCTGCATTAGGCTCTCTGCTCAGCAGGGAGCCTGCTTTCCCACACTCTCTCTGTCTACTGGTTTGCCTACTTGTGATCTCTCTCTCTAATAACTAAATAAAAATTTAAAAAAAAAAAGAAATTACTCAGCACCTCCTATATGATATTCCTGAAAAAAGGACTTGATCTAATTAAGCCTGCAGATATAAGTACTAGTTTTAAGGGGGAAAAAAAGGAAATAGAAAAAGGTATGCTAATTTACACTGCAAAGATACAGTAAGACAAATCCAGAATGTAATAAATTCTAATTTGGGGGTGCCTGGGTGGCTCAGTCTACTGAGCACCTGACTCTTGATTTTGGTTGAGGTCCTGATCTCAGGGTCCTGGGATAAAGCCCTACATAGGGCTCCACTCATCGTGGAGTCTGGTTAAGATTCTCTCTCTCCCTCTGCCCCTTCCCCCACCCTGCTCACATATGCCAGCTCTCCCTCTCTCTAAAAAATAAAATAAATTAAAAAATTAAGAAATCCCACAGTTTTTCTCCAGAATAAATGATATTTAGAAAAGAGGGGAAAGTACGTGGATACCTATTAAAAGAGACTTAATAGAACAATCTACCAGTTGTAAGATATGGCCCTTATTAAGTGTACAAAGACAGTTTTTGAGACAGTTGGGGAAAAATTAAACATAGACAACGTATTAGATGATATTGAGGAATTATTGTTAATTGTGTTCAGTATATTAACGTTATTTTTTTCTGCGTGTGTTTAAAGAAAAATCTGTCTAAGGGCGTTGGGTGGTTCAGCTCATTAGATGTCTGACTCTTGGTTTTGGCTCAGGTTATGACCTCATGGTAGTGAAATTGAGCCCCATATTGGGTGCGCTCAGGGCAGAGTCTGCTTAAGACTCTCCCTCTGCTCTACCCCCTCTATGCTTGAGCACATGCTTGTGCATTCTCTCTTTCTCAAATAAATAAATAACTTAAAAAAAATCATTCTATTAGAAGTTTTTGTGGGACAAATGATATAACATGGATTGCTTTAAAATGCTTTAGCATTTTCCACTAAAAATGAAAGCAAAAAGAAAAAAGAAAAAAAAAGATGAAACAAGAATAGCAGACTGGTTATAATTGTTACTAAGCGATGGATACATGGGGACTCACTGCAGTGTTTTTGGCTGAAATTATTTTAATAAACAGTTTAAAATTATTTTCTTTATAAATATTTTTAAAACCAAGAGGCTTACGTTTGTTTTTAATTTTCAATTAACAGGAAATTCCCACATTTTATAAAGTATTTATGACCATAGCAAATTTAGAGACTTAATCCAATTACTTTGAGTTTCAAGTTCAAGCTGAGAAGCCCTACTTCTAAGCACACTCTAAGCACACCTCTAAGCACTGCTCTAAGCACACCTCATGATAGATCATTCACACACAGAACAGTTAGAAGATGTAATTGCTTTCAAGCAAGATAAACACCTCAAGGGACCAGAAGGGGTACATAACACAAAGAGTAATATGAGAGGGTCTGAAGCTGTAGTCCTTTTGGGGTTTGTGCTATTTAGGAATATAAAGACAAATATTTGTTTACCAATCTGTCACTTTTAAAAGACAATGAGCTGCTTGAAGATAGGTACCATATTTCTTCATCTTAATATGCCTAAAAAAGTGCCTGGAATACGTTAGGCAATAATTGAGTAAAACACAAACAAGGAAAAACCTTGAGGAAAAGGATAGCAAACAAGACCAGAAATATGTTTGATCAGAAGAAAAATGTAAGCTTGAATTTGTAGAAGCACTAAATGGACATGTGTTATAGAAGACCAGTGAAAAACAACTCCATGGGACTTCAGAGCTCCTTCATGATTTTTTTTAGTCACTTTTTGTGTAACTGTCCTATAGTTTTCCTTACAGAGACTTATACTCACCCTTTTTATCATACAAATTATAACACTTCCAGGAGCCAGGATTGTTTGGGCTATCAAAGAACATTTTGGAGGCCTGATCATTGTAGAAAAATCTAGAGATTGCTTGCATAATATGGGATAGAGAGTAAAGAGAGTGAAATTCTTTTTATTTAATTTTTAATGCAGAAGGTCAAATTATGGTCTAGCCGGAGAGGACAGATAGTCTAGTAATGACAGGCCCTACTGAATCACCTCAAAATGAGAAGCTAGATTGCCTAAATGTAAATCTGGGTAAAATTCAGCCTTCACACATCACGTAAGTGGTCAGTTGCTGGGTAACATGCAGGAAAAGTCATAATGTCTTAGACGAAAACTTCCAGCTTAAAATGAGAGAAGAATCATGGCCTTTTGTATTTATTGCCAAATGTTAATTAATAAAATAACTAACATTTTTATTTATGGTATTTATATAAATAAGGTGGAAAAATCCTTGAATTAAAAGTTAAGTTCTTGTGCCAATTCTGACTGACTAGCTATGTAATCTTGGGAAAGTCACCCGACTCTTTGAGCCTTAGTTATCTTTCTAAAACAACAGGACTTGAGTCAAGGCTCAATCAGATAGTCTCTAAAGTCCCTATCAGTCTGTCAGGTGAATTTAGGCTCTGTAACATGTGTGTAATTATATAAATACTTAAGAAGGCACAGAGACATTCAGAGAAATCGATAAGCAATACTACTGAGAATTTTTGGCATCATTACTGTGTAAGATGATACAGCAAGAGGGAGAGACAAAGAGAAAAGTAAATAGTGTTTTTGCTTTTTATTTTCACTCAAGTTGATAAAATGGTCCAATTTAAAAGCTGTGGAAGAGAGAAAATGAATTAACATAGTAAGTAGTAAGTGTATATGAAACACCTAAGTCTTCTAAATATAAAAAAATTTTTTAAAGATTTTCAACTAAAAATTATCTCACCAGCATGAACTTTTCTGAACAAAAATAACCACACTACTAACCTATATCTATATTTGTAATCAACTGCTACTCTTTCTTTATAGAGAAGATATGATAGCTGCCAAAACTAATTATAATTGTGTGTGTGTGTGTGTATGGCTATGTGTTCTTTTTTTTTTTTTTTTAAGATTTTATTTATTTATTTGAGAGACAGTGAGCAAGAGAGACAGCATGAGCTGGGGGAGGTTCAGAGGGAGAGGGAGAAGCAGACTCCATGCTGAGCATAGAGCCCAATGTGGGGCTCAATTCCAGGACCCTGGGATTATGACCTGAGCTAAAGGCAGACGCTTAACTGACTGAGCACCCAGGCGCCCCACATCTGTGTTCTTAATCTCTCTGCTACATTTCAGCAGTCAGAAATACAGACCCAAAATCTGGATGTTATTGTCACTAAATGGTCTTAAGAAATTGCTGCCAGAATTTGTGCAGTCTGTAGATATTAGCCTGATATGTGAATAAATGATACCCATTCATAACCTGGCACTTCATAATTTTATCTTCAAAGTCTAGTAACATGGTTGACTATTTTCTGTCCCTGCAAATTTGTGAATTGAAGTAGGAGCAGCAGTGGTAAGAATTACATGCCATTGACATGGCATGTAATTAAGAATTATATGCCATTGACATGGCATGTAATTACTTTAGGTATCAAGAATTTGGTATATTGTTTATGGGAAATTCTAACCTCATTAGACAAGTATCAAGAAATGTATTGGTGGGATTGCACCAAATTAACTCATGTCCCAAAGATAAACTTTGGTATAAATGGGATTTTTAAAATTAATTTTTTGAAATTTTTTATTTATTTGACAGAAAGAAACAGCGAAAGAGGGAACACAAGCAGGGGGACTGGGAGAGGGAGAAGTAGGTCCCTTGCTGAGCAGGGGGACTCAATCTCAGGACCCAGGGATCCTGACCTGACCCAAAGGCAGATGCTCAATGACTGAGCCACCCAGAAGCCCTGAAATAGGATATTTTTAAACTGCTATTTGAAAATTTGTTTTATGATAGATGGAGGTCATATAAAAAGAACATACTATTCTAAAATTTATTAATTTAAAAAATTTAGGAATAATAATAGGCAGTGTAGTATGATGTTGAGGATGCTGAGCTGAGTCAGATGAATTTTTATGCTTTTTTGTGTTTTCCTACTTTTAGCTGAATGAGCTTTTGCAAACCATTTACCTTTCCTAGCTTTGTTTTCCTCATCTGTAAGTTGAGGATAATGTGATTAGCCTTACACATTTCATAGGGCTGCATACCTAAGATATTAGATATTAATTTAATTTTGCATATGGTGAAGAAATTAACTATATAAACAACGTTATTGCTAGTACCTATTACTACAACCATAGAAGTACTTAGAAAAGTCAAATTCCCTTTTCCTGGTATCTATTCATGAAATGTGGACTCTGCTAACTCTGTCACCAGTCACAATTCCCCTGGATTCCTTTTTTTTTTTTTTAAAGATTTTATTTATTTACTTTTATTTTAGAGAAAAAGAAAGGGGGAGGGGCAGAAGAGGACAATCTGAAGCAGTCTCTGTGCTGGATGCAGAACCTGTCTCACCTGGCTCTCATGACCCTGAGATCATGAACTGAGCTGAAATCAAGAGTCAGATACTTAACTGCCTGAGCCATCCAGGAGCCCACTGCTCCTCTGGATTCCACATACAATCTGAAAAATGTTAATTTTATGTGTCACCTTGATTGGGTCAAAGGTGCCCAGATATTTGGTTAAACATTATTTCTGCATATAAATGTGAGGGTGTTTCTGGAAGAGAATAGCATTTGAATCTGTAGACTGAGTAAAGTAGATTGCCCTCCCCAGTGTGGGTAGGCATCATGTAATCCAATGAGGACTAAAGAGAACGAACTGTGAAGGAAGGGGAAAATTCTCTTTCTGCCTGACTGAGTTGGGAGGGGCATCAACCTCCTCCTGCCTTCAGATCTCTGGGGACCCTGGTTCACAGGCTCTCATACTTAGATGGGAATTTACACCATTGGCTCTCCAGTTCTCAGGCCTTCAGACTTGGTCTAGAACCTGCACTCGATTCTCCTGGTTTTCAGAATTTTAGACTCAGACTGGACACACCAGCCTTCTTGGTTCATTAGATTGTAGATGTCTGATCATGGGACTTCTCAGTTCCCATGAATTTTTTCTAAGGAACCCTGACTTCTATGCAATTCCTCCATGTTTTTCAAATACTGATTAGGCAGTAGCAGATAGATCTACTGGATTTCTTCTCCTTGTTAAAAGCATTTGGCTGATTTAAGGATCTGCTTTATCTAACTCCTGATAATAACTTTCTTCTCAAAGACTAAAGAAATGTGTGTTCCAGTTCTGTGGTTCTATACGCACCTGGAATTTTACGTGTTTGAAACTGATGTCTATTCCTCATTTCCCAGACATTCTCTGCCTGACCCATCAGAATCACATTTATCCTCATTGAAATAATTTCTAGATACTGCTTCCTTACCACTTTCATTCATTCCACAAACAATGCAACAACCAAACCAAGAAATAAGAGAGCTGCCATTTATTGACCTCTTACCTAGGAGAAATTTTCATATTTTATCTCATTTAATCCTCATGACCATCCAACAGTATCATTGTCTCATTTTACAGATGAGGAAACTACGGCTTAGGACGGGTTATTAACTTACTCAAAGATATATAATAAACTGTAGGTCTAAGAGTTAGATTCAAAGCTACCCAACAGCAAAGTCTGTGTGGGCTTAACTACCAGCATATCTCCTGCTCCCATATTCCCTTTCTTTCCTTCCTCAGTCACTTTTTTTTTTTCTTTGTCCACCTAAGTGTCTTAGGCTCAAAACAACTTACTATAACCTGGGTATATATTTTCTTCCAGTATTTTATGCAAGAGTTTCAAAACAGCCCCAAAATGCATGATGACCACATTTTGCCTGTCAGCAATCTTTTTTTCTTTTGAAAGGATTCAAATTCTATAAGGTTGATATGTTTTGTAAATCCCTACTTCCTCCTTTAATGCAATCATAACTTCCTGGGGTTTGGCTCCTAGGGACAAAGCTTTATAGCGCATAACTTCTCAGTGAAAGATTTACTATGCAATGGAATTAATAGGTGTAGTGCATTTCACAGCTTTTCCACCTCAAAAGGCATTTCTTAGTCAGCACAGTAGGTTTTCCATATGTATTGCCACAAATAGTAATTCTTCCTCAGAGTTCAGGAAGATTTTGGGAAACAAGTATTTCCAAATTAAATCTTATTCACAGTTTCTGCTCAGCATAAACCAGCCTAACTTGATGAGTGCCTTTGACATGTTGAAGAATAATTAAATTTAATTTTCACGCACAAAATAGAAATAAAGAAAGATTTCTGCAGCTCTGCAGTGGCTGACACTATGCTATTGCCTTTGTGTTCTCAAAAGGGAAGGGAAATGGAATTCTAAGAGAATAGTGCATTCCACCAAGTTTTAGGAGAAAACATTCTAGAATAACACAATCTCTGCTGATATGGCAGATTTTATATTACTCCTTAGGAATGAAAGTGGGAAGGTACTCGGTTGAATTTTTTTTTCTTTTGGAAAGGTAGAAAGGTAATTTGACCTATTTACTATCAAAATGTTCTTTAAAAATTCACTGACTTTTAACGGACAGACCTGAGAGGGAAGCCATAGAATCACATGTTCTAAATTGTCAGCAAGCTACCAGAATGGAATAGGCTCTTTACTCTTTACTATTATTGGGCTTTACTCTTTACTATTATTGGGCTCTTTAATATTATTAATAACAACTAAAACAATAGCTCAATGCATTTGAATCCTTTATGAATCAGGGTCTATGCTAAATGTTTTATAGACTTCCCAATAATCCTTTGAGATGTCTTGTTGTTATATTTACAATTAAGCCTCAGAGTGGTGAAGCAATTATCCTGATGTCACACAGCTAGTAAATAATTAAGCTGGGATTGGCTCTGGGGTCTGGATGTCCAAAGCCTATATTTCTTCTAATATAATATATTGTAATTAAGAGCACAGTTTCAAATGGCAGACTTGGGCTTTCAAACTCTGGCACTGCGGCTGTGGAAACTCAACTTACTTAACATTTTTGAAGCTCAGATCCTTCATGTGTAAATAATAATAATAATAATAATAATAATAGTAATAAGATCTTCATTTGGGCTATTGTGGGGATTAAATGAAGTAACATATAGAGAATGCTTTTTACTCTCTGCCTGGCCTATGTACAGTACTCAATGAGTGTTCGCTATTTTTTATGCTCCCATACCAGGTAGGTCATCTTTAGAGATATTAAGGCATAGACAGAGAGTTGGGGAATCAATAGGGCTACTTCCTTTATACATGGTTAAATTGATTTTAGGTCAATAAAAAGATACATTGATAATGTAGAAGAAAGCAAAATGAACTTTGGTCTGCAAAGCCCAAACTGTATTGTCAAATATTACTCAATTTGAACATAAGCAATAATGATGGAAAGACATTTTTAACTTATTCATTCACTCAACAGATTCAACCCTTTTGTTTGTTTGTTTTCTCTAGAGTATGAAAGTATATGTCAAATTCACCTCTGGGTAAGATTAGCCCTGTCTGAAAATTCTAATCTGTGTCAGAGTCATGTACAAAGAGATGAACTTTATAAAACTTGAGATGACTTGCTTTCTTTAAACTTATAACTTCTATACTACTCGTTTATCTTAAAAGATATTTTTAAGGTGAGGCAGCTTCTGAAAGAAATACAGAGTGACTCTCCTTATTGTTTAATTAATTTGCTTCTTTGTATTCAGGGTTCTCTTTACTCTCTTTATTTTTTTTTTTTTCCTGGTTGTTTGAACGGAGACACTAAAGGTAGAGGGAGAACAGCTCTGAGGGACATGGTGCCAAAACCCAAAAGTCCCTGTTCACATCTGCTTCCCTGAAACAGCTTTGCTCTTATATACAGCTGTATAAATTACACTGATTTGAAAGAAACAAAATACCTTTTGTGCTTGTATTACTCTGAGTTCTTTTTCATCCATGCCAGAATTCTTTCTCTGTAAGAATAATAACAAAGATTTACTTTGCCAAACTCTGTGCTCAGAGCTGGAAGTGGGGGTTGGGGAGAAAGGAGGAATTTGATTCTTCTTCTTCTTTTTTTTTTAAATCATGTAGTAGGCTGAGATTCCCTCCGGTGTGATAAAAAATAAAATGAGGCCAGATGGTAAGAGTTGTTTATGGGTTCT